>NW_026900740.1:1800000-2058039 GCF_033783945.1 Neopsephotus bourkii
TCAGACAGGGTGCGTCCGTCTTCCAGCTGCTTGCCAGCGAAGATCAATCTCTGCTGGTCCGGGGGGATGCCTTCCTTGTCCTGAATCTTGGCCTTCACATTCTCAATGGTGTCACTGGGCTCCACCTCCAGGGTGATGGTCTTGCCAGTCAGGGTCTTCACAAAGATCTGCATACCACCTCTCAGGCGCAGCACAAGATGGAGGGTGGACTCCTTCTGGATGTTGTAGTCAGACAGGGTGCGTCCATCCTCCAGCTGCTTGCCAGCGAAGATCAACCTCTGCTGGTCAGGGGGGATGCCTTCCTTGTCTTGGATCTTGGCCTTCACATTCTCAATGGTGTCACTGGGCTCCACCTCCAGGGTGATGGTCTTGCCAGTCAGGGTCTTCACGAAGATCTGCATACCACCTCTCAGGCGCAGCACAAGATGGAGGGTGGACTCCTTCTGGATGTTGTAGTCAGACAGGGTGCGTCCATCCTCCAACTGCTTGCCAGCGAAGATCAACCTCTGCTGGTCAGGTGGGATGCCTTCCTTGTCTTGGATCTTGGCTTTCACATTCTCAATGGTGTCGCTGGGCTCCACCTCCAGCGTGATGGTCTTGCCAGTCAGGGTCTTCACGAAGATCTGCATGTTTCTCTGCAATCAGAACAGCTCCACCTCAGTTTCCGGTCCCCATCCTGCCCTAAGCTATTGCTCAGCTCCCGGGGAACGCCCCTCAGCGACGCCACGCCTACGTGCACACGTCACCGCCTAACGCCATGTGACGTCAGAGCGCAGAACCGCCCACATCCCCGTTCCCCTTCCCGCCCAGAGCGCCCGCCATCTTGAACGACCGTTTCGTCTGCGCGTCCGCCATTTTGCTGGTAACGGCTTGTACAACCCCCCCTCCCCCGCGTATCGCCGCCGCCCGCCCGCTGTGCTGCCGCTGTAACGGGACGGACATATACATACACACACATACATATACACATACACACACACACACACACACACACACACACACACACACACACGGCCCTCCATCTGCAGCCCACTCTCCCTCAACGTACACCCACACCTCCTGCCCCGCCACCTAGCAAGCACCCAAGCTCTGCTACCATGACAAACGACTTTACCCTCCGCCTATCCCGAAGCAAGACAACGAAGCACTCACCAAGGGGCCCACAGGCGAAGGCGTCCGTACAACACCACTCCACCCTCACGCAACTGCGCCACAGAGTCCCGTCCTGCCCCTTATATAGCCTCTGCGGCCCCGCCCCTGCGGCTCAGATCACTCCGCCAGGCGCTATTTTTCCTGTGCTGCTCGCCGCAGCTTTACCTGAGGGGGGGGAGGGAAACGAGGCCCGGCAGCGCGGAGGAGTCAGCGCTTTGAGCTGTCAAAGCACACGATGGCGGGCGGAGCCAGTGTGTGCCTGAAGGAGCGCGGAGAAAAACCTGGCGTGGATCTACCAGTGCTCGGAGCGGGAGGCGGCTGTGGTGCGTCAGTGAGCAAACTCTTCTCGATCTGGGGGGACACCCCCGTGCCTGAAGCTTCTTGTCAAAGCGTTACGTTTTATGTAGGGATTTAAGCCCCAACAGTCAGGTTAGAAGCGTTCCAGAAGCGTGTTTCATTATGCTAGAGGGAAAGGAGCATGGAGCCCCCCCCAGCCCAGGACCATGACCTGGAGGGGCTGCCATGGAGCCCATGGATGGGAAAGATGGGGTGAGGGACAGACGAGGCCCGATGGATAAAGAGGTGCAAGTGCTGCAGATACATCTGAGGTAGAATCAGTGTGTGTATATATGTACAAATGGAGTATGTATCTAGGGCAGAATGTAGTCTATAATTCAGGACTAAGGCCTTGTCACTGTGGTAAAATCAATCGTAAATATAGATATAATAATAATAATGCCTATTTTTTATTTTATTCCCACTTGCAGAACACCTTCTGGTAGATCTCTTGCACTCTGTTGGCTCGTGGTCCATCCCAGCCGGCCTGCACGGCGATCCAAGCACACAGCTGAGCACAAACGGGGCTTTGTTCGCAGGACTGGTGAGATGTTCAGTTCAATCCACCCCCAAAATCCTTCCTTTGCCAGCACCCAAGGAAAACGGCTGCGTTCCAAACGGACACAGATGACACCCAGCGCTGCACACCAGTAGGAAGGGAGCAGAGGCCCAGCAACAGCTTTGTGATTGGTTTGAGGGAAACCCACTTGCCTTTGCCTGACACGTAGAGCTTTTATGGGAGGTGAATGCTCAGCCTTGGCTGCCTTATGTTTGTACTGAAACTTAGCATTGCGATAGTAATAATAATCTCAAACACCTGGGGTGGTTAGCTGGGGAAAAAAAAGATCCACTGAAGCATTTTGGCTTCCTCTCAGTGGTTTATATTGTGTGCAATTGGAGTTGTATAAACATGGGAGACTGGAGTAGTCTTTCGGCTTTAGGTCTCTCATCTGAAAGAGAATAATGATGACAAGCCTGTTCTTTTAGTTACAGAGCGAGCTTGCAGAACTGCTCTAAAAATAGTTATGTGGCAATGTATTTCACGACAAGATAGAGTTTTGTAATGATGAAATTGAGACGATACAGCGCCGTTCTTCATCTCATTGGGGTGATTGGCCATTGAGCATCCCGAGTGAGTTTGTACCTGATGTCTGAATCAAATGGCGGAGCAGCATTCTCCTGAATGTTCAGATTTGGATATTATTCAGATTTAAAGGCAGACATTGGGCCCGAATGCCACAGGGTCCTCTGCTACCGGTGGCTGGTTTGCAGAGCTGTGCTTTCCCCAGCTGGGAGGGGCTTTCTGTGAACAAAGATGCCCTGTGTGCCTTCTGCACTACCCCTTGCTATGCTTTCAGGACAAGCTTGGTGAACAGTAGGACGTTGGTCCTAACAGACCATGACCTATTTTACTGGCAAATATGATTTCCTGTGCCAAAGTCTGTTACTTTGTGCCTATAACTACAAAATCCCTGGGGTAAGAACCCTCTCTTTTCTCACATTCATGTGCAGGGTATATTCATGAAGTACAGCTGTCCAGAGAGATCCTGTCCAGTGAGCTAGTTACAACAGGGGTCTTCACATTGAACAGTGCTGTAGCCAAAAGTTTGGCTCAAAAGAACAACTAGAAATAACACTAGTAAATAAATAGCACAAGGAGCCTTTCAGCTGTTCTGGCAGGAAATGTCATTTTACATCTGTCACTAGTCAGCTCTCTGATAACTGAACAGGGCAGATAAAGCAGCTGGTAACTGCACTGTGTAGATAAAAGCTCTTTCAAGCTGTACATGGGCTTTGGTTTCTGTTGTTTCCCAAGAGCTCCTCCAACCTGCTTCAGGTGGAGACAGGTCAGCCTGCAAGGGGCTGCCCTTCCTCCTTTTGGGCTGCTCTGCCTCTGCAGGGCCTTAGTGTGGCAATGAGCTATCTGGAGAGACACAAGAATTGTGTTTGTGTAGTCCTGAGGAGAAACAAGTGACAAAAAACAGGCTTTTGGGGCAGCATGTTCACAGTGCAGCTTAGTGTTCCGTGTGACGCGGCAACTTTAACCCCGGGTAAAACAGATCACAGGGATAGAACAGAGAATAAATGAGGCAGGAAAAAGTGGAGATGCCGGGGATTGAACCCGGGACCTCATACATGCAAAGCATGCGCTCTACCGCTGAGCTACATCCCCACACGCGGTCTCTTTGCTCTGTCTGGCGGCCAGCTTTGCCCGCGAGAGGGCCGCACTCCCGCCGCTGCTGCGCGGGGTAAAACGGGAGCTGGGTGTAAACGTAGTGCGGGAGCACTCTGCGTTCACACACGCACACGCACACACACACACACACACACACACACACACGGGTTCGTTTCATTTTTCCTCCGGAAATCAGAAAATTCCGTCACGAAATTGGAAAATAACTTAAAAAAAGGTATTATAGCCTCCCCGTCGGGGAATCGAACCCCGGTCTCCCGCGTGACAGGCGGGGATACTCACCACTATACTAACGAGGACAGCTCATGAGGGAGGTTCCATATGCACCGGCCCATCCCCGCGCAGCACTCCCTGCAGGAAACCACGTTCTACCGCCCAATGCCCCCACACGCGTGAGTGCCCGCGATGTTCAGCACAGAAGCCTCTCGCCGGGGCCGCTCCGCGGCAAAACAATCCGCTGTCACCGGCGGGATGAAAGAAAAGGCACTCTGCCGAAACCCGGGATCGAACCAGGGACCTTTAGATCTTCAGTCTAACGCTCTCCCAACTGAGCTATTTCGGCGGGCACACAGCCGCCCGCTGGCCGCGAATAGGACCCCGCCCAGTGCACCCGTGGTGTTACCGTGGTAACAGGTGACAGCCGTGCCCGTGGGCCCAGCCGCTGCCCGCCTCTTCCACCGCGCTGCTTCACACCCCGCAGGGCGGGGACGGGACTCCGCAACTCCCGAATACCGGCAGCAGTGGTGGCAGCGGGGCGCTCAGAACGCACCCTGGGAGGAGCGGCGGGCTCCGCTCCCCTTCACCTGCATAAAAAGCAGCTCTGCGCCCATACCGTGCCCCGCTGCGGGGTGTGGCGCGGCCGCTCGCCTGCAGGCCCCGCGGTTCCACGCCCGCGTCGCAAGCGGGGAGATAAAAGTAACGGACCTCCCCGTCGGGGAATCGAACCCCGGTCTCCCGCGTGACAGGCGGGGATACTCACCACTATACTAACGAGGATGGGCACGGAAGCTGGTTTCAGGCCTTGCACTATAAGGACACGGTCGCCGCCACCCCCGGCACTATCCTACCGGGGCTGGAGCTCGGTGCGGGGCTGAGAGGAGCAGCGTGGTGGTCTCGTTGGGCCCAACGTACGGCTGCACCGTGTATGTATTCCTGTGCGGGAAATACACATAGAGCAAGGGGATGTAGCTCAGTGGTAGAGCGCATGCTTTGCATGTATGAGGCCCCGGGTTCAATCCCCGGCATCTCCACTTGTTTTGTTGTGGTTTTTGTCTTCTTTCATCCCGTTTACCCAAAGGAGCCATCATTCGTTAACAGGCTCGGTGTTGTCCCTTTTTTTTCCCATAAGCACAGCTGCAATTCGTGCTAAAGAAAGGAGCCCAGTCAGGAGTTCACAGCACCCCCGTGCCTGTGGCTGCTGCTAAACACTACCCCATTGCATCACTTACATGATAAATACTCAGCTGTACCAGGCTATTTTCCTTCTTGCTCAAAAACTAAAGTTGCTTTCATCACCATTAAGCATTTTTAACCCTTATGTCCTGAAGTGCATGGGAGTAGTGGGAGCACACATCCAGCCCCTTCTGGGGTTGGGTTTTACCAGCTTCCTCCAGAGCGTGAGGGCAGATGTCCCAGCTTGCCAGAGCTGGCAAAGCATGTGGCACAGCAAAGGCAGCAGGATATACAAATGCTTGCAGCAGCAACCCAGGGATGAGGAGAGATTTGAAACCAAAGTTGCTGAAAGCAAGATTAATGGAGACTCTGGATTCATTGCAAACTCCTCGAGAAGCAGGAGATGCATTAGAAGCACACTGGGACTTCGTCCTAGCAGCCCCTTTCTGCTTGCGTTTTGGATTTGCAACTAACAGTGTTGATTACCCGCGGGTGTTCAGGCTGTTGCTGAGCAGTACTTGCACAGTGTCAAGGCTCTCTTTTCCCCTCTGTGAGGTGGCTGTGGGTGGACAAGATGCTGGAAGGGGGACAGTGTGTAGGAGGTGCTGAGCGCCTCGACATCACTGGGATTCTTCATCTTCCCTTCGCTAATTAAACCATCTTCATCTCTACCCACGAGTCTTCTCACTTTTGTGCTTCCTGTCACGCAGGAGGGACAGGGACTGCGTGAGGCTGAGGGGCTGGGCAAGGTCAACCCACCACAAGGACCAAACGTTCAGCCTAGGGCTGGATCTGCTGTCACTACCAAGGTCTGGAATGCCCTTTATTGCAGTATCCGGCACTGAAAACATTTCTCCCATCCAGCCCAAGAACTATACACATTTATTATAGTCCATGTGACTAATATAGTCCAAAGAGAACTCCAGATAAAAAAAAACAATCCGTAAAATGCAATGGATAAAATTATCCAAACATTAATATTACAAAATACCAGCAAAACCACTGGTAGGGCTTCTGGAAACACAGAGGGCTTCCTAGAAAACCAGACCAACACTCAGTTTGCTTACAGAAAGCTACTGCTAACAGTTAGCAAGTCCAACTGTGTCAGCAGATTTCCAAGGAAACCCAAGCTCCCAAAATGTCTTGGAGAAGAGTCCATGAAGAAGTCAGACACTTCACTGTGCTACTGGTGGCCACTTCTGGGCTAGAGCATCATGCATGGCTTCAGGGATCCACTGACGATAGGCTGCGAGCAAATCTGGAAGGAGAGAGGGGAGCAATTACATGGCTGTGGAGTCAGCGACTGGAGTGGTTCTGTTGAAAAGACGAAGTCCTGCAGCATCACAGGCAGACAGCAAGAACCAACCTTTATCACTGCTGCAGCCTGGGGACCTGCATGCAGATATAAAAGTGCCAAGTGTGGGAGAATGACTGTGAAAGCCATCACCGCATCACTTTGCTGCTGCTTCCAGGAAGAACTCTCACAATCTGTACCCTAAAACTGAACAAAATCCATTTTACCTGGAAGAACCTTTCCCTGCCCCCACTGACAGTACCATCAGAGTGTGATTTTTCAGAAGCACAAACCACTTTAACTATGGTTGGAACTACAGGGAAAAAATCATCTTAAAATACAAATAAAGGTTGCTTTCGAAAGTACAAGCAACTCCAGTTCTTCACCAGAACCATGACCCACAGCATTGCTGATTCGGGTAAGAAAACAGCAAATATTTGGAGCTTACTAAGTGAAATCATCCATTTTTTTAGTTATAATTCCACAGTGTTGGTGGCACTAGAAAACCTGTGCTGATATGACCAATAATTAAGCAAGCAGAACACTTACATTTAGGGTTTTTCTTCCATGCAGCCAGTAAAGCATCATAATTATCACAGTTTTCTGCCACTAGAGCCTGCAGGAGGGCTTCTGTCCTGGGCTGAAGTCTACCAAAATAAAAGAGTGCATTAAAATAAAGTTCATTAGCACAGTTCAGCAAAGTATTCCAGCATTCAGCTTACCTTTCTGAATTCATACTCCTAGTGGTTTTTAAAGGGCTAAATATAGTTATAGAAACACAAAATTCACTAGAAATAAGTTTATTCCCCCTACTACAACTTCCTGTTGTTAAATAGAGCAGCAGGTTGCTCTTCTTGCTGGCAGCATGCAGCTGCATAGCACATGGGGGAGCAAAAAGGAACCAACAGGTCCCATGCTGCACTCTGAACTGACTACACTAGGGAACAACTTTGCAATTGTAAGACCCTAGGATGAGATGAGTCACTTTTAAGAAAGCCTTCCCCAATCTTTGCATCTCTCAGCCCCATCACAACTCAGAGAAAGCTGATTTTGGTAAGGAAGAGAGCTTTCACAAGGGGGACACAAGGGAAACAATAGCTGACAGTTCTTTCGAGGCTCATAGTTCTGTAAATGTCATCAAGAAAAACATGGTCTATTGGAAATATGTCTCTGGAAAGAAATAAAATCATTGTAATTGGCCAAAGCACAAAGAAAAGCAAGGAAAGCAGTCATGCCCATCAATTCCTTACTGTGTGAGCAATTTATGTGCATGAAGCAGCCCGCAGAGGTCAGTGTGACCAGCAGGCTGTGCGTGCGCTTCCACACTGCCCTCACAGCCACCCAGCTCTCTTGAGACATAGTTTTTCTTGGTAAGAAAACTCATTTTCCTCTCCTGCAGCTGCAGCCAAGATCCCTATCGAGGACACCCCTCCCAGCATTCATTTTCTTTCATTTTAAAGGAAGTTAAAAGTGTTTTTTGGAGCCAAACTTAACTTTAACAACTTACTTGGCCCATGTCTTCAGCATTATGGAGGGACTGGACAGCAGATACTGGCTATAAGATTTCAACTTCTTAATAACCTGGAAGATTCATTATAACAAGTATATAATGAACAAAGTAAATTAATTGTTCTGTGGAAACAACCATTAATGAACTTGTACAACTATAGACATTCATCCCATATTCTCTATTACCATCTCTCTCCCATCCATGCCACCATACAAATCTTGTCCTGACTGGCTTGCTAGGTGACCCTTGGGGTCTCAGAATGGACAAAGACATGAGCTATAGCTTTTTTCCTCTGAAAAGCAAGACTTAAATTTCTGAGTCTCTTTCACCCAGATGATGATTTTCATGCTGCTTTATATTTTAAGGGTATCTTCCCCATTCCACAACTGCACCAAACTCCTGCAGCCACCAGCAAGTGATGAAGAATGGGCATGCACACAAAGAAAGAAGTCACAAGGGTCATCATCTCCAAAAACCGGGCTCAAAACTTACTGATTACATCAAGGAAGCAGCTGGAACATGCTCACCTTCCCTTCAAGCAGGAACCTGGCAAAGTATTTGTAACGGTCGATACCTTCTGGGTAATCGACTTCCACAGCAGGGAGCTCCCAGCTAACTCGGTCTGGAAAGAAGGATCACACTGAGTCTCCTAAATGCTCAGAGAGGAGGGTCCATTGCCAAGGGAGATGTGCAACAAAGGTGCTAAGAGAAGTGGGGAGGATACTGCCACCACCCAGCCAGCACTGCTCCCTCACAGGGGCAGCAGATGGGCACAAAATGCCCATACCAATGGGGAGATGCTGATATCTAGGTGCTACGAATCCCATGGAGTTACTCAAACCATGGTTAAGCTCTCTGACCAGTCCAAGCTGAGCTTGACCTTTCTGCTCTGCTGACAGTCTTGTTAAAAGCAGCATTACAGTAATTATGTATGCTATATATAACTACATAGAACTACTAAATGACACTTCTCAAGACACTTACGAAAGACACTTGGTCTGTGACACCGAACTCGGCCTGTTTGAGCACAATAAGATGGAGGAGGATTTTCCAGAGGCTTCCCAAAGTGGCAGTATGGTGGCAACAGAGCTGGGATCCACTCAGGCTCGGCTGCAGAGACACCTTAGGAAAGAAAAACACACACCTGAATGCAGGCTTGCTGCCAAGGGCCACTACTCACTGAGGGAATACAGTGCATTGCAGAATCTCATCTCCACACATTCACTTCTATCTCATTTTTCAAGTCAACTCTTTACTGTTCTTGTTCAGACACCATCAACAGGGAGCTATTGCTGACAGGGCTGGAGCAGAGCAGCTGTTTCAGAAGCTGAACTTTGCTCCAGCCTCTGCTGGACAAAGAATAAACCAGGCCAATTTATCCCCTGATCCAGACCTAGAAAGTGTAAGGATCCAAATCCCCAGAGGCACGACCACTGTGTAAGCAGAATGCTTCGAGGGAAACATTCTGCCTAAGGCACTTCTGAATTCCTCCCCACACCTGCAGAACAAGCAGGGACTGCAGCAGCCTCACCTTTCATATACAGCTTTGTAGTCTCAACAATTTCCTGATAGACCACGAACTCTGGGAGTTGTTTGAAGAGGACTGAGCTTGGATGGATGAACACAGGGTCTTCCAGGAGAGCAGTCTTTAAGAAAGCACAAGAAGATTGAAGCAGAATAAGACGAGTTACTGGCAATCCAATCTCTTGATTGCATCCAATTTTAGTCTCTCTTAGATGTACCTTTATATGGTTTCCTTAAGTGATGGAGGATTTTAATAACCCCATCATTTTCTACATCACCTTCTCAGGAGACATCAAGCACTTTGCACATCGGACTAATGCTAATTCTTGGCTCTGTAACAATTCCTACCTGAGGACTGGGAAATTGCAACACTGGAAACTTAGATTCCATGAGGAGTGGGTGTAGAAAGCCAGCACATGCAGCCCCATTGCTGTATCCAGCCATAAGCCCAGGAGTGTCTTTCTGCCACACAGGGGAAGAGGAATTCAGTCAATTCAAGCTGTTTACCTTATAGGCATTTTTCCACTTGTCATCCAGGAGCTCTTCTGCCTGAACCCTTCGGGCAACGTGATCCCCTAGCCCGGCCAGGACAATCTGTCTCAAGTAAGTTGCTTGAGCTTCTGTTGGGGGCTTCATCTTTGGATCAACAAAGAGACCAGCATCAGTGCAGACCGAGTTCACTGTGGGGGGGAAAGAGGAGTTAAGATTCAACAGCAAACTAAAGGTTGCAACAAACAGCCCCATTGATTTGTCACCCCTCAACAGAGAATAAACACGGCAGCTCCTCTCAAAGCCCCTTACCTGCTGTTGTCAGCTGCCCTCTCAAGCGCCGGATTTCCAGCATGGCCTTGTATCGGAGCCCATTTTCTTCACAGAACTTCCGGGTGCACCCAGCATACTCACAGGCCCCCACTGCTCCTGGAAGTGAAGTCAGGGGAGGAATTACTTAGAAAATCAGTTCTCCAAAGGAAACCAACTGTGGGACAGTGGTGTCATAGTCAACACATGCATATCGCAGCTCCCATTTGTCATTAGCCTGGGACACTGGCAGAATGCCCAGAGAACAGCCTAGAATATGTACTGCTGGGCTCAGCCCTGCAGCATGAGGCTGCCTTTGCTTGTATAATGCTAAGAGGGAGGAGGACAGAACAGCAGTTAACAGTACAGGGAAATCACTGCCTGCAGTACCTAACATCACCATCAGGTCTCCGAGCTTCTGCATGGGCCCCTGCCCAGCCCAGATCCTTTGCATCTGTAAAAACCTGGCTTTCTTCCCCTTCAGCTCCGCTGCCTCTTTCTCACTTACTGCTGGCCTAAAAGAGACACGAAACAGCATAAATGAACATTGTGCTTAGGTGCAGAAGGGCCTCAACGTAAGAGACATCAGCTGTGACAAGTGATGTCAGGTTAACTCACTCACCTGTCTAACTCCTCAAAAAGCTCCCGCACAGTCATTGCAGACACTATGGTGATGGTGTAGGGCAGGCAGTCGTGCTGCCTGCTCAATGCCAACATCTTTGCATAGCGGGGGGCAACAGGAAATGTGGCCATTATTCTCCCTAAGGGACTAATAGGGCAACTCAGCTTTGCTGCCAGCTGCTGCTTCAGCCTGGAGGAGGAAGAGAAAAGTGATGTAATGTAGTGACTTCTGCATTAGAATGAGTTTGTGTTTCTGGTTTTAGAAGCCCCATTCATTTCATGTGTTTTCTCTCGTTTTGTTATCTGCTGGTCCCAAATGCTGGGGGAAAGATTCCTTTTCCTCATGCAGCTCCCACTTTCCCTGAATGGCACACTGCTAGCACAGTCTTTCTGTGCCCAAACACACCCAGAGACCAATAGAACACACAAAGGTAAACCTGAGTCTGTTAAAATGCTGCCAGTCTCTGCCAGCACATCCTCAAATGCATGGCTGGGAAGGAAAACTGGCAGGAGAACAGCCGTGCCCCTGCCTTGATAGTGGAGTCTGTGCATCAGCACTGAGAGGGAATTCATGGGGGACCACAGATGTTACCTTCCTGTCATAGGGGGCTCCTTCAAGGCACCCAAGGCTATCAGCAACTCCTCAGCTGCTGCAAGTGCTTCTGTTGGAGGTGGTGTTGGGAATGGGAAGTTGATTACCTATGGACAGAGAGAGAAAATACTTCTCAGTACATCACTGACATAGCTCCCACTGAAAAACAGAGTCTGAATGCAGTTAAGAAGTCCTGGAAGGGAACAGAACCCTTCCCTCTGGATACACACCAAATAAAAACAGTTAGGATGTTTGCCAGGAGCAAGAGGAAAGGACATATAATGGGAGGAAATGCTTGGAACAAAAACATTAGGAAACAGGAATACCAGCGTCACCCTGAGCTGCCACTGACTCCAGGCACCGCCTAGGGTGGGCTGCTTTAAGGTCTGACTCTTAAGTACTGTGCTTTCTGAGAGTGCTCAAGTATCTCCAAAACACAACCCCTGTTTGGACAGGGCTTTTCTGCTACTAAAAATATAAGAAAGCTCTTATGACCTGAACAAACACCTCTGTTAAGGCCCAGTAGAATTCATACAAGCTTCTGTGATTCACAGAACCAAAATCAAGTCCCAGCATCCTAATTTCTAACACAAGGCACAGCCTCAAGCGACGACAATAACAGACATTTTGTGACCCTGGCTCCAAGAGGGAACCACTTTCATGAGCACTGTAGTACAAAGCAGATTTACACCTCACCTTTTCTATATTTAATGCCTTCATTTGCAGAATCAAGTCTTCTACTGGTCGCTTTGTTATTTCTGGAGCAGAAAATTTCTCAAAGTCCATGAAGACTGCTGAGGAGTATAACCTAGTGAACCAGAAATGCTGCTTAGAGACTCAGAATAAATCTTAACTCAAAAGATATGCGAGGGATTTATAAAACAGGCTGCTGGGGGTGCTATTTAGATAACCACATAATTATTTCCATGGTTGGGGCATACTGCATTATTCACAAAAAGGTGACTTGGCTTGGAGTGGGATCCATGCTGTTTTGGCCACTACAATGAGTTTTCAGCAAAAGAAAGGCCCCCAGAAGCCAAACTGTCAAACCAATATCAGTGACCGTCCACGTTTGGCTTCACCTCTCCTATTTGAATGAAGAGCAGACAAAACCAACAGGTTTCAAGCACCACTAGGTCCTTGTGAAAGGGGCAGCAGGACGAGGGAAGCCACCCAATTCACACTGACACTCACTGGGCTTTCTGCTCCTCCTAACCCTCTCCCCAGCAGGCAGCTAACCTGTAACAGTGCCCTGGCTCCGTCCGGCCAGCCCGGCCTGCCCGCTGGTTGGCTGAAGCCTGGGATATCCACGTGATTCTGAAAGATGAAACCCCAGTAATTTTGTCATAGAAACGTTTCTTGACCTTTCCACAATCAACCACGTATTTGATGCCTGGGATGGTAAGAGATGTTTCTGCCACGTTGGTGGCTACAACACACAGTCTCGTGCCAGAAGGAGGAGGCCTGAATACCTACAAGAAACAGATGGGCATGTGAAATGCACTGCCAACAACAGAGACAGGCAGTCAACCTGGATGGGTTGCAAAGGGATAACCAAGCATATGGCATCGCAGGTGAAGCCCAAGAGCGAGACCAAAGACTTAACACTTTGTCTCCAGCTCCGGAGTGCTCTATCCAGCTCAGTTTATCCCCCATAAACACCCACAGGGCCTCCAGGTGGAGCAGACACCAGTGTGCAGTTGTATTTAGACATACTCCAAAGCCCAAGAGGAAATGTAAGAGTAACTGCCTGTTGGCAATGGGATCTAATTTGGACTCACTTTACCACGCTGCAGGACTGTCACTCTTTATCTCTCCCAACCTGCTGAACTGGCACATAAAGGAGATCCCAGCCCAAGCAAGGCCAGCTCCCATCCCATCCCAACTCACCCACCAGGACATTAACATCTGCCCAATGATGGCAGTCCAAGATGGACACTGTAACTCACAAAGCATATGTGACTTTAGACAACAATCACACATATCTCTAAGGATCATTTACTTATTATGACAACAAATTCTTTACCTTTGCTTGTTTCTCTGGTGCTAGCAAAGAATAGAGTGGGAGCACATAGAGTGGTAGGGACGAATCAGATTTCCCACCTGTGAAGAAACCAGTACTGTTAAGTACACAGTAAGTCAACTTCCAGGCTTAATCCCTGCAATGTCTTCACAAACACCACTTCATTTAAAACCAGTAAAATACTTGGTACAAAGCTGAAGCTGGAAAATCTTAATAGCTTTTCCATGGCACAGGTCAGCAAAGGCCAACCAGCCTATGTTGCACATTCCACAGGTGACAGGAGATAAGGAATTCTGATTTCAGTAAGTGCCAAACCTTCTTCTGAGTCTCCATCTCCTAAATCCAGGTCAATATCAGACCCTGCCATATCATCATCAGTTTCAGTGTCTCTGTCTTCATCTCCTTCATCCACTGGTACAACAGAGTAACTGTCCAGATCAATTTTGGGGAGCACCTGAGAAAGAGAGGAAAGATGACCATGAAGCATTTTAAAAGGGGGACACAAACAGCACTTTACTTTGCTTTGAAAGCTGAGCACTTACTCCAAACATTTCTTGACCTGAAGGTGACAGAGGGATTGAGAGATTTCATTTGTACTTTAAGGCCGAGGTTCCAATGTCAGTGGACAGTATATCTAGAACATCAAGATCTCTGGCTAACAAAGCACATGTAGGACTTGTGTGGAAGCCAACCCTTCATCCTTGACACCTTGACAGATGCATCAGTCGCTGGATAACAGCGAGATGAGGAGCAGCCCTGGAGCCAGCAAGTCTGGAACTCCTTCCATTAAAGTTTTAATGGTCAATACTCAACCAAAATCTCCTGCCTGTAATAGCCAGGGCCACATTTTAGCACTGTGCTGCTCATAATGCAGCGGTTATCAGTGTAGGCAGCATTACTGGATTTCCTGAGGGGACATACGTAGGCTACAAGGCTCCAAGCAAGACTAGAACAGCCTGGTGAGAAACACAGCTATGCAGTAGTGCTGTCTGGCAGGGAAATACCTGCTCCCTCCTGTCTCTGGGAGGAATTCTATCCATCACACATTACCATAGCTTTCTTCTGCTTCCTTGATTTCTTGAATTTTCTCATTTCTTCCACTGAGTCTTCTTTGTCATCATCTCCTCCTGCAAAACCAGTGGAATTGCCGTTAGCTGAGCATGCTTTCCTCTCAGAATACACAGTGGCAAGAGTCTGGTCCCACTCCCATCTTTCTGGGGATGCAAGAAGTGTCACAGTGTGAAATAAGCAAACAGTCACACTGAAGGCAGAAGGTACAGAGATGGCACAAAAGTTTAACATCATAGTTCCATTTAGGAACCATACCACAGCTGTATGCCTTGAGGTTTAGGACACCATTAGCTGAGCTATGTTAGGATTTGACTTTCTAGTCATCTTGGGAAATTCCATTAGCCTGAAAATAAATAGCCACCAACAGGCAGCAGCGTTCCTGCTTTAATTCACAACCAACAGAGCAAGTGAGGAAATGCAATGAATCCTTGAGCCTCACGGTCCTTAATTCTACAGCATTACCTGCAGTGTTGTTTTTCTGGAATGGAAAGGCTTTCCTTAGCCTTCTACAGAGAGAGTGTACTTCTGCCTGGCCTGTTAAGAACACCAAAATCCCACCTGCAAGAGAAGAGACCACTGTCAACCTCAGCATAGGTATTTCACCTTGGAAAGCTTCAGATCTTGCTCTTGATAAGACGGGTTGAATATACTGCAAAGTAACAGGGAGGAACAGGGTGTTAGACTGAATCTGTCTTCTGCTACTCCCTCGAGAAGCACACGAATGTAACCATGATCTAACTGAAGGGTAATTTTCATATGAGAAGCCCAAGTAAAAGAACTTCCTCGATGTAGCTCCACGTCCAAGTTACAAAACACCTCACCCCAAAACAAAACATAAACCTAGCAAAAACAACCCAAAAACTTCAGACACGTGAAGTGTAAAATATTTGAGAGGCTCTCAGCAGTGACCTTACCTGAGGGCAACATCCGATGGATTTTACACACCTTTCTGAAGCACTCCCCACTGTAGTCATCTACGGGGGTTTTCTTGTTAAAATGAACAGTTACAGGGAATTGCCTTGCATCTACCTAGGGAGGGAATACAAGCAAAGGATTACTTGCTGTTGTAACTCCAGCACAACCATTACAGCATTCACTGGAGAACTAGAAATGCTCACCCTGTATTTCTGTTCAGCTCTTGGATTTGGTGATCTACCAGACCCACAGAAGTTACTGTTGTATACCCTGAACACTGCAAAACCAAGCTGGAAGCTATAACTGTTGAGGTAACTCAGACTGAGGTTTTCTGGTTCTGCTGAAGTGTAACGTACAGTTTTCAAGCTAATCAGATTCTGCTGGGGCAGTTTTCTGATAAAGGTGGGAAGAAAAACACTGAGTCCCCAAAGAAACAATGGTCTAAAGAAAATAACTATTTTAAAGTTGGCATCTGAAAGATTTCAAGCCAAGCTGGAAAGATCAGACTGCCTCTGGTTTTTAACTGGCCTTATCAAGGAAGCCCTCCCTTTATTTCAGCCACTGGGCTGATGGAGACTGCAGTGAGAAGGACAATACCTGAATAACAGGAGGTGTAACAGAAAACAGCTTCTTGTTATTGGTGAAATCTTCAACACGAAGGGTGGCTGACATGATGATCAGCTTCAGTGGCAGCCCCTTCTGCAGGGACACAAACGTGTTACTCCGTGCCTGAAAGCATGCGGTGGGTAAACTACACAGCACAGACGCACACAGAGCTTTAAGTGGGGCTGGATACAAGTTTCTGCCCCAAAGCACTCAAAGTCTAAGACAAAAAAGGCACCATGTGAAGTGACAAAGCAGACACAGCTTCAAATGCAGTGTGTCTTAACATACATGAAGCCCCAACGTTATGAGTGTTACTTCATGGTTTCCATCAGATTTCTATTAACTTCCTCATCACAGAGTCTCTCCTCGCACAAAGCCTCTTCATGTCCAGCATTCCCTTCCCCAGCACATCTGTGTCCAATACAGAAGTACTGCTTCTCTTACCTTCTCCCGAAGAGGCACGATGCGAGACAAGAGGCCTATCAAGATGTCTGTGTACATACTCCTCTCATGAGCTTCATCAATAATAACAACTTTGTACTTCGAAAGCAGAAAGTCCTGAGAAGAGAGATCAATTTCACCACATGAAGCCTCTCTTCCAGCTGTACAGAATACTTTCCCTTTGATAAAACAGAAGGCAAGAACTTACCTTCTGAATTTCTTTCAGCAGGACACCATCTGTCATGAACTTGATTTGTGTTTCATCTGTAACATTGCCTTCATATCGGATTTGATATGAAACCACTCTGTGAGGAAATACCAGGGGAGCCACAAGAAAAAGCATGGGGAGAAACAGAAAATTCTATGAACAATGTGCAAGATTTGAGTGTATGACACGCACAGAGCATCCCAGCGTCACCTTCCTAGCAAGGTCTCAGCTTTCCTTCTCACCTGTTTGACAAGTTCATTTCCTTAGCGACTCGCTGGGACATGGACACTGCAGCCACACGTCGAGGCTCCGTGATCCCAATGGCACCATCTGAGCTAAAAGGAGGAAGGAAACAAAAGGAGGGTTTGTTTGGCTGCTTGCTTTAAAGAGAGGAAAACCCAGAAGATGACAACAGGATTTCTGCACGATGGCTCTAAATTAAGAAGCATCACTCAAGTCACTTATAGTTACAAGAAAAAAACAGAAAGGAAGCTTTGGGATTACCCTCCTATTTATTACATGCACACGGATCTGAAGATGCATGTATCACAGGAAGTTTTTCCCCCAGTGCTGTCTCTGTAATTCCAGCTCACTGAACTCTGGTCTTCCTGGACATCCCTCTGGCAACAGGGCTCATTTCAGAAGACCCTCAGGCTGGGGCAGCAGCAGCACAGAAGCTGGATTCACCTTGGTGCAACTTGGAAGAAGCATTTTATGAGATGCCCAAGCTTAGAGGCTTCAAAGACTGCTTATGTGGAGAGGCTGTTGCAAGTCAGCCTAATCCCCTTCAGACTTTTTAGAAGCCCATTCAACACGGCCACTACCACTGCACAGACCAGGTTCAGTTCAGCTGTATCAGAAAAGGATCAAAATCAGAAGTAATTGAGTTCAGGTTGAATTTTCTTATTACACCTGCTGCATATAAAAGAAGATCCATACCTGGCGTAGCCAGCTTCATAGAGAAACTGAGGCACTTGTGTGGTTTTACCGCTCCCCGTCTCGCCACAGATGATCACAATGGGATTCTCATTAATGGCTTCCATGATGACTTGCTCTTCAGCAAGAATTGGAAGCTTCAGTCTTGCTTCCTAAATGATATAAACCACAGGATTGGGAACTGTTACCTCCCTCTGATTCTAAAACCCACAAGAAGGAATTCTACAAGGTTTGTGGCTGGAAAAGCTCTAAACCAGTTAACAGCACACCAACAAGAACCAGAGCCATCAGAACAGCTTCCCAGAAAGCAGCTGGCAAGCCCTGCACTTCATTTGTGAACCTTCAGAGTCCCTTGAGTTTATTAATGCAGAACTTCAAGGAAAAACTCATTTCACCACTCTGTCTCATCTGCTCAGACACACGCAGAGCTCTTCCCTTTCCTACGGAACGCCCTACCTACACCAAATGGAACAAAATTATCCAGCCATGAAACAGCATAATGGAGAGCTGACAGTGACTTCACAAGATCTTCCAGTGAAGAACACTAAAAGCCTGCTAATGAATTCTACATTTAAAACTAGAGACAAATGCTTACATCCTAAAACAAAACTAGTTTTCCTCCTGCTAGATTAGACAGGCTTAAAGCTCTGATGCACATGTACACTCTGCCAGAATGAAGACCCTAGCTGCACATTGCTGCCACGCTGTATTAGCAAGAGACAGAAGACAGTGCTGCAGCATCTGCAGTGACCTAATCTGAGGGGGAGCACTGTAACTTCCAACACCTCGCTGTTCACTTCACAGAGCCCTACCTGAATCTCAGGAGACCTGTCCACTGGAATGAAAACTGCAGGCTTGCAAGGCAGTTTGCTGGCGGCTGGCTGGTGACCCAGCACAATAGGACCAGCTGGCGGCTGGCTCATCTCTGCCACCTTCACACCTTCCTCTGGCTTCTCAGCAGTGTTCAGATCACTGGCTGAGGACTTCTCTATTCCTGGTTTCTGCTCTTCCTCCTCTTCTTCAGAGCTACTGGCTTCTTCCTCAGGCTCTGACTCTGAGCTGTGTCTTCTCTTGTAGGCACCGCTGACGCTCCTGATCCTTCCAGGTTCAACAGCGCTTGGCTCCTGCATTATCCTAGAACAAAACACCAACACGTGAGCTACGTTTCAGCCAAACTTCTCCAGGACCTCAAGCCAGGCATGTCTTCTACACAAACCAGGCAAGGCACACCATCAACAGTCACTGCCTGAGCCTCCACCCACAGTTCACTCAACAGGCAAAACTTCTACACCTCGGGTGCAGTGCAGCACATGAAGACATTACTCTGAGAGATGAACCCAGTTCTCCAAGGATCCCTACACCTGAGCTTCTCACAGCTCTGCTACGCAAAGCCTTGGCTGACCCAATAGCTGGGTTCATATCTAAGCATGCTTTATACTGATATTTATTCATTTCTTCAGAAGACATCTCTGTGGTTTAATTTATTTCAACTTCTGCCAAAATGCAGCTCTTGCTAAATCCAGTAACTAAGCACTGCATCACTCAATACTTTCCAATGCAACAAAAAAGTTTATCCACTAGTTATGTAGTTTAGCCTAATTTATAAGAGTACAGAGATGTAATTGCTACCCAGCTCATCCCTTATGAAAGGGAAGACCGTCACTTTAAGTAACATCTCAAAAGGATGACAATCAATAGCAACCAGATAAACCCAGCAAATTGTCTAACTCCACCCATTCTGAAGAACCTGTGTGCAGTAAGAAGGAAATAAATCCAACAAAAAAGAAAGGGTAAGAAGGTTGCAAAGTTTTCAACCACAGCAATAAGCAAGAATGGCTCTTTCCAAAGAACACTTTACCTTTTGGTCTGATACATGCGCTTCCCAGTACCCAGCTTGGAAGTAGTTAACAGCAGTTTCATTTCTGCCTCAGAAGCTTGGACCTCATTCAGCTTGCTCAGCAACTCAGCTCGCTATTTGGGGAAAAAACAGTCAAAATCAGTGCTTATTTTCATCAAGAAATGATTTCCAGATCTGTGCTTGAGTTTTAAAGGCTCTGCTCTGGCAAACCGCACTGTGAGGTTGTAAAGGTATTTCTGCTGCTACATGGTTAGTCCTCCCTGATGAGGATTTCAGTCCTGCACTGGAAACACAGGCTTGACCCTTCACCACTGCAATGCAAAGCTCAGCTGCACCCTTCAAACAGCAGCAAAGAAAACAGACTTGGACTAAAATGCTGGAGCAAGGGCTGGAGCAGTGGAAGGCTCCCTTCAACTCCCTCACATGGGATACAGTGCTGGCAGGAGTAGGCTGCAGTTTTAAACTACCTCCAAAAGCAGAGTTTGTTTGTTAAAGCCATTTTTCAGATGCTAAAACAAACAGGATTTTTCCCTGAAAAGCTTTTGCAAAGACAGAAAAGCTCTGTCTGCATAAAGGAAACATACTAGAGCTGGAGATACGCATCTCAGAAGCACCAGAGGAGTTAAGGGTGCATCAGGCTTTGCATTTTGCAACAGAACAAAGCTTCTCATGCAACCTGTTTCACAGAATGCTTTTAAAGTAGAACTTAATTTACCCTGCTAGCTATGTACTTCATAACACTTGTCTATTTGGTCAGGATCAAAGAGAGAAGGGGAACCAGGACCAGAAATGAGGTATCTGGGAACACGTGTACTGCTGAGAGAGAGGGGAATCCTCATTAGAGTTCATGGAATCGTATCATAGAATCCCAGACAGGTTTGGGTTGGAGGGGAACTTAAAGCTCATCCGGTTCCAACCTCCTGCCATGGGCAGAGACACCCTTCACTGGAGCAGCTTGCTCCGAACCAGTCCTCAAAACTCCATGGCCAGTGCCACATCTTTGCCAAAATACCCACGAAATGAATGGCTGACACTGTTGTAACTCCTGAACTTCAGCACCTGCATGTCCTTGAGGGAACCCTGATAGTTCATGTCCCAAAAAGCTCTTGTTGGCACTACAGAGCGGTCACCCCACCTCTGGCTTTTCACACCAGCAATGCAATCACATCACATACCACATACCATCACTGCCAGTGTCACAGCACAGGGGAAACCCCCAGAGCTGCTCATTGACATGGACCATTGCCATACACTGTCACCTGGACGGAGGGCACAAAGCTGGAGTCCCAAGCAAGCAGCACCGTACCTGTTTCTTCTTTTCTTTCTGCTCTAAAATTTTCTGCAGGTGTTTCTTCTGTTTCTTGCTCAGGGGTTTCTTCTGCTGTTGCACAACACTGGCCACTTTTTTCTTCTTTGCTTTCTTTGCTGGCAGGACCAGGGCGTTGCTTTCATCAATTCCCTTCAGCGTCACTTCATCTGAAAACACACATTCGATCACTCACCGGTGCCACGGGGTTATTTGCAGCACAACAGGCTCACCACAAACCAGACCAGATGTAGCACTTTGAAACAAACACAACCCTCACCCCCAGCCAAAAATAAATCCCTTATCAACAGTAAGGGTAAAAAGTCTGTGAAAGGGAGACTCTAGTTCTCTTAGGTGCTTCCTCAAGTTGTGAGGGTAATCTTCACTGACTTACACAATACTACAGAACTTCTGCCTTTTTGACCACAGGCAGAGGAGCCTGGCACATGAGTGTCTTGGGGCACCAGGCGTAATTTTTAATACTAAAAACTTCTATTATTAACGTTTGAATGATGACAGCAGTATAATAAATGTGGGGGTTTAAAAGCGATATTTGAGAATGCAAATGCTAAACCTAAGAATATTCTTAATAATCGCTTTGACGAAGATTTGCTGAGATGCAGGAACTGCTTCAATAGAGCTAGAGATGCAAGGCCTGGAAGAGGCTCTAAACTAACGCTTCCAATAGAAGCATCCTAGAACTACAGCACAGACCCGACGCTAATCCTCATCTCAGCAGCTCTGATCTCACTCCAGCCCCGTTCACAGCCCAGGTTCGCAGTAACGAACACAGCGCGCAGGACGCGGAGCGCCGGGCCGGGTGCTCCCCACTCAGCCTGCAGGCCGGGCTCCCCCGCACCTCCCAGCTCCAGCGGCAGCTCCAGCGGCTCGGCGGCGGGCGGGGGCTGCGCCGTGCCCGGCTGCATCCGCGCCTTCCAGTTGTGCCGGCGGCGCGCCCGGCCCATGGCGGAGGCTACAGCGGCGGCACCGGCGGCAGGGGCCACACGTGAGGGCCAGGGCGCTACTTCCGCGGTAAGGCACCGTCTCGCGAGAAAGGGCCGCGGCGCCGTGCGCAAGCGCAATGGGTATCTCGGCCCTGCGGGGTGTGCCCCGGGTCCTCCTGCCCGCCCGCCCGGCGAGCCCATTCCCGCTCCCTCCCAGCCCAGCGTGCTCCGGAGCCCCCCTCGCGTGAGCCGGCAAAACCAAGGCAAGTGAAGCTGTGTAGGGCAGTCAGGGCTCAGTGCAACGTCCCGGTACAGGTTTATTGTAAGCTTTGTCACAACAGCACGGCCGGTCAGTGAAACTGGCCTACAGATAGGTAACTACACAGCACATGGACTGGGCGCCCAGAGAAGGCATCAATAAGGTAGGTATAGCTCCGTAAAAAAATCAGTCCCGCAGACTTCAAACCACTTAGTATTATCAGTGGAAGCCAATGTTTCCCAACGGATCATATGTCAAAAGTCTACATACGCTATCTCTTCAGACCAAATTAATTTGTACATAACCACAACCATACAAACTCAAACATGATTAATCTTGAAATCCCAAATGGAATCGCAAACATCAGTGCTGATAAAGAGTGCAACCACAGCAAATACCACTTGTGGGGGAAAGGAAAAGATCAGTTTTGAAATGTGCTCTTATCACAGTTCGATGGAGTTACCCAAAAGTTTAAAATACATGCGGATACAGTAAAATCTTTTATTTTCCAACCCAGACAAAAAGAACTTAACGGTCATTTACATCATTAGCTGCCAAATACAGATCAGTACGTGAGGCAAATCACACTTATAAACTTCTACACCATCAAAGAGCTAGGATTGATACTGGTCTATTTTCCACACTAACGATGCAACAAGTCTTAAAAAGCAAATCACAATTTGCAGGACGCACTACTGAAGTACAGCACTGAGTTACACCAGGTTTACACATTGCACTCTGACACCCAAAACCACTTTGAGAAGCGTTACATTCCGCGCACAGCACATCAGCTATCGCGAGGCGAGGTGCGTACTTCCAAAGAAACTGCAATGGGCATTAAGTTTGGTGAAAATGAATGTGTTGAAAATATTACAGCAATTTCAAATATTAGGTCTTAAAAGTAACACTGTCTAACACATGAAAGATCCTACCAGAATGTCTGATACCAGACAGCCTGAAGCCCGTCTGAAACAGGTACACCAGGAATGTTCATTCAAGCAGACACTGCAAACAGGAGGTCAATAATGGGAACCGTTTTGGCAGAGCTGCCCTGGGCACTGTGGCCAAACAGGGTGCTCTCTGTGGCCACCTGAGCCTCCCCACCACAGTATCCACCAGGGAGAGCAGTGATGCTGCTACCTGCCCCTGGTTAGGCTGCCAGTGCCCAGGGCAAAGGCCTGGAGCTCCAAAATCGAGGGGATTACCCCCATTTCTACCACTGACTCTGGTGGGTTGGTCCAATTCTGCATCTCTGTTTACCCACAGGTGACCAGGCACATCTCATGTTACTAGCAACCTGCTGTCACCAGGGCGAGCTCTAAAACCAGAGCAGAACCTCGATGGATAAACTAGACGGCTTGGGATGGAATATACTTGTAAAAGGTATTTACAAAAGTTGAAAGAGATTAAATACAATGCCACATTCATGTCCCGAAAGCGCTTTCACTACAGTGCATGTTTAAAAATACAGAGCTTTTGTAAAGTACATATATTGAAGATTAGATTGTGCTTTAACAAAAAAAAAAAAAATCATTACTTCTGAATTTGACTAACAAGAAAACTGAGTGCTGGGAAAAATACTGATTCAAAACACCCAATTTTATATATTCTGCTTTTCACATAACATTTTGCTATACATGGGATGCAAGTAAATATAAAAATACCTTTTTATTCAAGCAGCAAGGGGATCAAAATGAACAGTATTAATATAAGAGGGGTTTTACAAAACTAAGGTGATTAGAGCGAGCCAGGGAGAAACTATAATCCAAATTAACCGTTAGACAGTATTCTAAAAGAAGTCTTTATCATAGACAACTCTTAATATAGAAACAAGTCAGTATTTGGAACTTTAACATTAAATATAGATTATGTAAAATACAATCTACACCAAACTGACTCACGTTCAGAGTCCCGAGGAAGCCGGTGAAGCCTCTCACATGAATGAGCTTTGGTCCTCAGGCCTCAAAACACCTAAAGACCTGACAAAGCTTTGCCAGTGGATTCCGAACTTCCAGGTTGGTGTTTCAGCTCAGTCCTCCATGCTTAGAGCAGGGAAAAGCGAGCTTATAGGGAAGACTCTGTAATACTATGGAAAATGAGCTATAAAAAGGATTATACTGTAATTGCCATTTTCAGCTTTGCCAAGCAGACTGTGGCTGCAGTACTTATCTGTTCACAGAAAGGTTTTACATTATGAAAAGCAGTTACTTTGCAACTCTAAATGTGCATGTCTGGAAAAAAAATGGGGGGGTTTATAGAGGAAATAAGAAATTAAAATGTATTACACCAGTGCCAACTGCATATGAACTTCAACCGTGTTGAACTTAAGTGACCACGGTTTGGAGTAAAGGCCATTAACATGGATTGGAAAATAATCCCTCACATAAATGTCACAAAGAGCCCAAATGAGATTAGGCAAGTAACACGTTTTAACAGCATTAAACTTCAGCAGAAAGAGAAAAATAAACTCCCCCCACAGCTACATTCAGTGAAGCATCACATCCAACAGAAGCTCTACCCAGCGAAGCAAGAAGCTGAAGCCCATGAGCAGAGCTGGAGCCGGTGCTCACGGGCGAAGCAGCACCTCCTGGTATTTGCTCCCCTTGCTTGTCAGCCAGGCCCTATCACAGGCCGGTTTTTGTTGCGTTTTTTCCTTCACTTGGTCATTTAGACATTATGGAATACATAGTTCTTCAGCTGTGGTCCATTTTACCCCCCATGATGCTGATACTGCGCTCATCACCATGGTTTAGCTGCTATCCCTCCCTCCCCTCATCTATACCCTCAGACGCCACACGCGTTACACCACGTTCTGGCCTCTCTTCCCTGAGGTTACCTTTGTTTCAATGCATTTCAGCACACCTTACACAGGCAGTGGCAGTCTGACAAGCCACTTAACTCTAAGGTTACAAATACATAGAATCCTTCAAAGCTCCTACACCCCTTCAGAACACAACCGTTTAATACACCTTTCTCATAAGGTGACTCACTTTCCCCAGAAGAGTGAGGACACAGACTTCAAGCAAAAAGCTCCTATAAAACTGTTACCATTTTAGAAAAAAACCCAGATCTTCCTGAAGATAATTTATTGCCGCTTATTGGTCCTGAGAAAGCTTTAAGCAACAATACATTTGCAAGTGGTTTCACTGCTGCCTCTTTTGAGAAAGTACATGGGTCCCGACACTAAAAATCATGGTTTACTCTATGCTTGGAAAAAATGCTTCACTGTGAATATCAAGTAGGAATTACAATTTGCCACGCTACATCTCCTCCCTTTGTGTCAAGAGCTTTCCTTTCAGACACCAAATTAAATTCTCCAGATGAAATGCAATGCAATAATGCCACACATGCGCTTCTTAACTCCTCCTGTGGGACTGCCATTAAAGAGCTTTGAATCTATGAAATCTTCCTTCTCCCTTATTCCCCACCTCCTATTAAAAGCCACGGTGTGAATTTTTTGGCCTGGATACCAGAAAATTCCTCATCTGATACTCTATGAAAGGCAACTTCAAGGCAATGAAATAAGCCAAGAATAAAACAAAAACACAAGTTTGGAAGAAAAAGAAATGGGACCCACAGCAGTTACTTCTCAATGGAAGTGTTTGGTAGCTTATTTTTTTTGTTCTTTTTAACTTTTAAAGTGTCAAATTTGCATATGTTTTAGCTCAATTTCAATATTTGAAAGACTACTCAATTTGCTTTTATAAAAACTCTATAAAAGATGTTTTTAAATGCTTGTAAAAGTAAGCGTTTATCTACTGAGAAAATTCGAGTACTGGATAAAACTCTCTGAATATACAGCTGAAGTTCTTAAACGTGTTTTTTTTCCTACAAGTATAATGGCTGAGTGTATAATCTAGATAAATTAGTCTCACACATGATGAAAAGTTATAACTTTTGCACACTTTTTACCATGTGATGTTTTGTTGCTTTGTAACTTCAAACGAGACAGTGCTTAGGAATTTTCTAGAGCTGGTGTACAGTGGTCTATAGGGGCTGGTTCATTGATTACTGCCTCTGTCCAGGTTCTCAATCAGCCGAGAAAGACGAATGTTCAGAAGTCTGATCTGACTGTCAAGGTGGTCCATCTTCTCCTCAAGGCTGCTGCTGCTGTTTCTTCTCCAGTAAAATCCAACTGGCCCCGTCATGAAGTAGACTGCTACAACAAAGCAGAGAGGCAGGACGGCGTGTTCCGGGTCACCTTCATACTTCTGGAGGATGTACACGCACGAGAGAGTGAAAAGGGCAACCCTCGCAATCCAGAAGAAACGACCAAACAGCATATGCAGGAGATAGAAGAAGAATCCAAGGAAGAGATATAAAAACCAATAGGCAAGTAAAATGGCACCAATCAGTAGAAGAGCACGGGTTGGGCTGTTGGCAATTGCTGCTAGGCTGAAATAATGAGTCAGGTTGGAGGCTGAAAAACAAAGGGAAAGTCACAGAGTATTAATGAGAACATGCCAAATGGTAATGGTAAAAACGCAACACAATGTCCAAGGGTCATGCAGCGGGGTCACAGCTCTGACTTTTCTAAAGGAAGGGGTAAAGCTACTTCATCCTTTTCTGGATGGGCCTTCTTCAAATCCCTGGCTCAGCTCCAGTGATGCAGTTGAATTAATTCCTTTAAAGTAAGGGTTCTTTAAAGACAAACTATTGCAGGGCCTAAGGTCAAAGCTCATACTGAGGCTAAAGGTCCTCTTTGTGAAAGTTATATTCTGAGGCTCTCAACTGTATCTTTCCTTCTAGTCCTCCTTTATCTTCCCACATTGTTCCTGGCTGCGTGCATCTATGTAGTGATGATACAAAGAAACCACCCATGACTTTTAATGCCCTTTATAGACATAGAAACAGAATGACTAGTTTTAGACCTCTTGTTTGAAGGTACTAATAGAAAATCAAAGGCAAGTGAAGCAGATAGGTAGCACTGAGGGATGCTTAATGCAGCATGATAAAATGTTCTTGTCAACACTGGTACAGGCTGATAGAGCTCAAGAGTTAACAGGCGTTACACTTACCATCAATTCCAAGAACATCTAACAAATCAGTCCATATTCTCCAGAATGTGTCCATTAATACATCCACCCCATTGACAAACCTCTCTGTCAGCCTTGAGAAAAACTGAGACATAAAATTGGAAATTAAAAAAATGAAAATTCTCAGTTCCTTAAAAATGCTTCTGCTTTGAGACTTACTATTAGGAGAACTGTAACTCACTAAACAAGAACTGCAGGTTATTTTGAAGTCCTCAGGGAAAACTAATGCTTTTCAACTTTGCAAATCATAAAGGTACTTATTACAATTGTCCTTATCCCGGGTGTATTTTGCCATGTAAATGTATATAATAACAGGATTTTAAAAGGCACTTTATTAGCTTTACCATTGCTCTGAAGTTTAAAGAGAACACTATTTATTACTAGCAACAGACATTGGTAAAGCAAACCAGAGAATTACCAGGCGCCTAAGAAATGTCCCGGGCATTTCACTCAAATGTCTCAAGTGCATTTACAGGTCAATTTAACAGTATTTAATATTCCTTCCTCCTGGCTGAGGCAAGCAGGGCCAGAGGAAGGCAGAGGTCTGTCTGCCCGCATGCCTGATTCCCTGGCAAGTTCCTCTGTGGCCCTACAAGCACAGGATGCTCTGCTGATGCAGACACAATATTTCAATTGCAGGGCTCCTCAGCGACAGCGCTCTGCCCTGGCCGTCTCCCCCACCTCAATTAGCCTTTATTTAGAGATTTATTACATTAATATTTCTTGCATTTCTTTTCTCCGCATTATGCCTCGCCTGCCGTTTTTCTTCGTTCCAGCCGCTGGGCCGCCCCAGCCCCGGCTCTCACAGGCGGCGAGGCCGGTCCATGCTGAGTACCTACCAACAGCGGGGCTCTGCCTCACAGAACCTCCTGCTCAGCCCGGGGAGCAGCGGCGTGGGGAGAGAGCGCGAAGGGAAAGAAAGCGAAAGGTTTACGGGGAGGAAGCGGGCCGGAGCCTCACCTTCTGCAGGGCCCGCACGTTGTCCTCGCCGAAGAGGCCGCTGACGCCCTGGTAGAGGCCGCTGGCGGCGCGGCGGAAGCTGTTTTGCTTGTCGGCGCCGCGGCTCCGCGCTGCCCAAGCGCCGGGTCCCGCCGTGCCGCCCAGCAGCAAGGCGAGGAGCAGCAGCAGCGCCGGCAGCCTCTTAGCCGCCATGGCCGCCCGCGCTGCGCCCTGCGCCCGGCAGCGCCGCGATTGTAGCGCCGCCTAGAGGCCGTGTCACAAACTCCGCGAGCGCACCGCCCCCTGCCCGCAGCCCCCTCCCCTTAAAGCGGTGGCGTTCTTAAAATCACAACATGATCATTTCGCTTCAAACGGGACATGCGAAGGTTTTCTTTGCGTCCATCCCCCCTGAGACAAACCGGCCTGATCAAGTCTATGGCTGCGACCAGCCTCAGAACAGCTTGCACCTGGGGTGAGCTTGTCCCGGGCTAAAACCAGCCCCAGTAGTCAACCTCTGCCAGTGTTCGACCTGGGGCAGCATCTAGCCTGTTCCAGGCTCAGTTTTGTATTTAATAATCCAATTGGCCAAAATGTTCTTTCCCTACTGTGTAACCAGGATCTCCCGTGGCTCAGCTTAGGGCTGTTGGCTCTCCTACTGTCAACGTGCACCTTCCAGAAGGTTCTGGCCATTTCCACCCAGGCAGGTGTAGGCAGGGATATGGTCTTGCCTTTGCCCTTTCCAAGCACTTTCAGGCACCCTGTGCTCCAGCTCCCAGCCCTGCATCAACACCCACCTTGCAGCATGGAGCCTACACTTGGGCATGCTGCTCCGGATGGATCTTGGAAGGGCCAGGCGGAGGGAAAGGATCACATCCCTCAATGTGTGGCCTCTTACTAACACAGACCAGGGTGCTGCTGGGCCACATCGCCAACTCACGATCTTGGCCCCCAGATCCTCTCCTGTAGAGCTTTTAAATGATTCATCTGTCTATTTGTGCTCTAGGACTCATTATAGTCTGTACAAAGTATAGCCTTTCCTGTGTGGGTCTCCTAAGGAGACTCCCAGGCGCAACCCCCAAACAACAAAGGCAATGTAGAAGTCTGATCTCAAAAAATGACATTTTAACAACTGCCAGTCGAGGTATTCTGAAGGACCTCGTGTCCTTCACCCTTGAGACGCTCTGACTCAGAGGTATAAGCCAAAATTCAGCACACTCAATGGTGTGACTCCCTCTTCAGACAGGTTTTGTGTTGATTTTTCCTGACCAGGCTAATAAAAGACAGGTTGGGAAGAATAAACTAAATGTTATCAGCTCCTTCTGGGTAGTGAAACCCAACCAGGATGTTAGCAGAGTGAGGTAAGAATCCCCAGGAGACAGAAAAGTACTTTGCTGCCTTCAGAGCATGTTTGATTCATCATTCATTGACAGAAGCCTGAGTTAGACAAGCCAGGACTACAAAGGCAGCAATGTAAAAACAGACCCATGGGTTTGTGGTACTGATTGTGCGCTAATAGATGATGCCATCTAGGGCAGAAGGGGTTTATTGAATTGCCCAGCGGTAATGCCTCCAAGGCATGGGGGATCCCAACGCCCTCCCCAGAGCTTCTCACTGTGCTCGGGATGGTGCAGGCGGTCCATGACCACATCTGCACCCCATCCAGGATCTCTGCTCTCTCTGGCACATCTCTACTTGCACTCACCCCTTCCCAGGGGCTCCCAAAAGTCAGGGGTGCAGCTTGTAGCTCTCCCAGACACTGGAATAACTCTAGGTATCTCTATCTGATTTTAAACCCCGTGTCCTTGACTTTTAAACCTCATAAGCCCAGTTTCTGAGCAGTTGAACAGACATCTAGAATACAGACATCTTTCCTATGGCCTTTTCCCTAGTTTTAGTCTGGCCAAAACACTTATTTTCACATTTAGCAGAATGGCCAATACCTTTCAGCATTATTTATAGTCGGCTCTGAGAGGGTTGGGCCCAGATCCAGGAAGGTACTTAGGGTCCTACTTGATTTCAGTAGGACACAGATTCTTTATATATTTATAAATGGTGCTTTCATGCTTTATTAAGGTGGTCCTGAAACTGCTGACATGTTATAACACCTGTGTATATTCTGAAGTCTATCTCACATTCTTCCGAGACAGATTGATAACTGATGGCAGGTATTTTTGAGGCTCTTACAAGGTTCTGCTCTCAGTGTCCTGCTGTGCCTAGACTGCCAGAGCATAGTAAAGTGTCCTCTTGTAGGGCATTTCTTGTGTGTAAAGAACCTTGTGGTATAAAACCATGATAGTAATGTCATTAACTGTACTGAGTGATGTTTTCTGTGCCAGTTATAACTCCTCAATTTGCTTACAGCTGCATGGCCATCTTTAGGTCCCTTTGTGCTGTTTCTGGTCTGATGAGTCTTGTTTCTGTGAATTTGGGATATTCCTATTTCTCAGCATGAGTTTCTGTCATGGTACCCCCTCAAAATCACTTCTGCCGTGCTTCTTGTTTCTTTCATCCATTCCTTACCGAGGCTCAGAGGCCTGTTTCAGTGCCTGCCTTTGGGAGCCTGAGCTCAGGGTTGTCCTTCGTATGAGGTCACGATAATTTGGGAATCTTCCCTGGTATTTAATTGACTTCCTGACCTGCCTCAATGAGCCTATTTCAGGTACATTCACCTCTCCAAATCCACAGCTCTTATGAAATTACACGGTACTTCACCCTTCTTGTTTAAATAAACGAAATCACATCTGCTCAAAGAATACATTGCATCATGACATGAAATACTGATCTCAACCACAGTGAACTTTGTAATTAGGACAACTAAGGTTTCTAGAAAGGGCCTCTGATGAGGGTCTACAGAAGAAGTATGAGTGTACTTCTCTGTCTCCTGGTCTGCACTAGAAGCTGTGTAAGGTGTCTTACTCAGATATAGGCATTTAACAACAATCTGAACAGTACTTATATTAATTAGGTTCTTCTAGAGTCAAGGTTTTAGCAGATCATAGGGCTCACTCATTTTAAATCATTTTTATGCTAAAAAAATGGTGTAGCCATAAAGAAATCCAACTGGTGTTACTGTGAACCAGTCCTTAACTTCACAGACCCTTATTGTTGGCTTCACTTCAGCTCACATCCTCAACTTGGCCACTAGTTTTGCTGCTAGCCCTGAGGGTTTTCTTGCATTGTGTCACAGCTTCTTCTCCTTCTCTTTCTGCAGCTGATTTTGATTTTGACACCTGGTTACTTGCACTCCTGACACAACACAGAGGTTGATGGCCACTCTGAATATAGGTTAGATTTCCTAATCCAGGAAATCCTCGGGATACTGCACAGATTGCTGTGAGTTATTAGCAGGAAGATTCTCTCACAGGTCCCTGCATTTCAGCATTCCCTTTAATTTCACAGACTGACTGCACAGAGGAGGTAGTGCCATCATCATCATTATTACTGTTAATCAGTTCTGCAGCATCTTTTGAAGGGCCTCTAATCTAATCTAAAGCAGGAAACATGATTTAATTTTCAACCTATTATTGCCATCGGTAGCTATAAAGCAAGGCTTAAAAAGGTTGCAAAATGGTCAATTCCAGGTAATCTTATTCAGGCTGTTTTCCTCCAGCTATCCTAATCTGGTGTCCAAACTATTTTTCTAGTCACTGCAGTCCTCTTAATGCCCATTTTCTCATTAAAGGCTTGTTTAATCTTTATTCATTTTTCTTCCATTTTTTCTACTTTTGAAAGAAGGAAAAACTGACCTGGATAAGGCAAAACCAGAATGGGAGCAAGGAACATGGAGGCATAACCCACTCTAATTAAGGCTGCAATAGTAAACCTGCTGTTAATAAATCTGAAGCTCGGCCAGGCTTTCCTAAAAGCCCAAGTTTTTTCATTAAATTCCCAGCGCACCCCTTCCTCCTTGAACAAGTGGGTCAGTCCATTTTAAACCGTGCATTTTTCAGCTCAGTGAGAGGGTTTTTGGGTCTCTTCTCAGGTGATTTGGTTGCACATTTTCTTTTGCGATGCACAGGCTGCTTTGGGAGAAGGAAAGATGCTCGTTTGCGGTGATTTTACAGCTTAAATCAGGCAATATCAGCACCGCACAGGCCCCGACGCCGGACTCGCCTCAGCGCTGAGGGGAATCACAGAGGGACCCCACCCCGACCGCCGGGCAGGATGAGAGCTCTCCTCCTATTGGGCACACCTCCTTCTGATCCGGCCTCTCATTGGCCGGAAGAGAAAAGAGTTTGCAAAACCTTTGCGCCAATTGGTTCTTGGCGGTGTCAGCTCTTTCATCGTCAGCTCAGCCGCGAGGAGCGCGGGCACTGGGCTGATGTGGGGCCAGGCGCACGGCAGCCAATCAGGCGCGCCGGCGTCACGGCCGCCGTGCGCCGCGCGGGATCCGTCCGCAGCGCCTGAGGGGCGGCGGCGGCGGCGCTTGGGCTCGGCAGCGAAGGGCGGGCGGGAAGCGGCGGGAGGCGGCGGAGTGTGGCTCCCTCGGGGGACGGGATTGGGGACGGGGAGCGGCCTCAGAGCGGGGCCGGGTAAATTAAAGGGAGGTAAAAATGGGACGTGACAGGTTTGATTCCAGTTCTCGCATCGAGCCTGCTGGCCGGGGCGGGTTCACCAGGTGTCAGGTGCAGCTGTGAGGGAGCTGTAGAAAACCTGACCTGAAGCTCAGGCGGACACGCCCGAGCAGGGCAGGCTGCACTTCAACCGGGTGTGAGGAGATGCGCGGGGCTAGGCCTGTCCTGGGCATCCCTACCAGAGGGCTGTGGTGTGGGGCAGGAGGCAATGCCCTCATGACATCTGACCCTGGTAAAACCTGACGCTGGCAGTTGCACAGCAATACTCTCTGTGCCAAACCAGCATATATATATATCCACATTGGTTAACACTGTTATCGCAGTAGGTGTCTTCACAACCCAGAGGGCAAAAACCAGAAGTTACCTTTCCTGTGGGTGTGCAGAGATGGAGTTTGTAAATAGTTTCTCTCCACCACAAGCCGGCTGTCACAGCAAAGCCTGTGGGGCTGGGGCACAGTCACCATGCTCCTGTGCTGCCTGTGGGGCTTTGGTAGGGTGCCCTGTGCCATTGATTTCACACCTCCACTGATGGATCTGAGCACAGCTGCAAGGCAAGGCAGGTGTGTAAAAGCAGATAAGGTGCTCTGATTCCTCCTCCAGCCTCTCCATGTCCTCCAGGCTCTGAAGAGTTATTTTTTTTTTTTCATGCTTCTATGCAAGGTCTAACTTGGGGCAAATAGAAATTGTTCAAATCATGTTGCCACAGCCTCTAAATTTGATGCAGTTTTACTTCAGCAGTGCAAAGATCTACATGAAATTCATAGCAACTATACTACTATGTACTATGTGTGGTTTGCTTTTATATTTACACTCTATGCTTGTATAATTTGCTTCCAAATTTGTCTCTTTTTTTTTGAGGTTTCTATGAATTCGAAGGGAAATCCCAACCTTGACAGTCACACTTGCGTAAGCAGCATGCATGCGCCGAGGTCTGGCCGCTGTTACGGAGTGCTTCGTGCTCTGTCACCACTGATTGCTGCCCGGGCTCGGCGGTTGTCAGAGCTCACGTTTTCAGAGATGAGAAGCAGTGGATTTTAATCCGAGGTGTGAGGCACGCAGGCAATGGGTGTGACGGGGATAGCCCGGCTATGGAGAACCTGTTTCTTGCCTCCTTGTGTCAGACACCGTCAGCGGGGAGTTCTGTGTGAAGTGGGAACGAGTGGTGGTGGTTTCGCAGAGATGTTGAGAGCACGAAGCGATGTTCCCTCCATGGTGTGGGCACCGCGCTCAGCGACCTTTAGACGTGGCGGGGCCCAAGCAGCGGAGCTGGGCTGCCCGCTGCGCCCCGGTGGGAGGGAGATGTCACCGGCGGAGCACGGCCCGGTTCTGCCGCCTAACCCCGGTTAAACGGTTCCTGTCGGGGAGCAGGCCGGGGGTCCGGTCACTCGGCGGGAAAGGCCTGGGGGCCGCCGCTGCCTGAGGGGAGCGGCCCCGGCGGGCTGAGGGGTTCTCTCCGCGGCCGCCCCCCATTCATTTCCCCGCAGGCAGCGGAAGCGGGGACCCTGCACTCCCGGCGCTCCGCCGTGCTCACCACCCCTCAGCGGGCGGCGCCGGCGCGCAGCGCCCCGCACTCTTTTCTCTCCGCGGAAGGTTACGGCGTGAGGTAAATGGGAGGGGTCGGCGACGCTTAAAGCTCCCGCCCGGGGGAGGGCCCGTGTAGTTAGGGCGGGGGCGCCGCGGGAGGCGGGTGGGGGGTCCTGGCCGGAGGGACGGCTGTTCGAGAGGTTTAGCTCCGCTCCTCTGCCACCGCCGCCATGTCTCGGGAGCCCGAGATCATGGAGTCGCAAGTGATGTGGGAGCCTGACACGAAGCGCAACACCCACATGGACCGGTTCCGTGCCGCCGTAGCCAGCAGCTGCGGGCTCCGCTTAGGTGAGCGCTGGGCGGGTGGGGAGGCCCTCGGCTTCTGCTTGGGCCCTGCTCTGGCTGTGGGATTTAAAGGGGGGTTCTGCTGCTTTGGGAATGGTGTTATCGTGGGTCTGTGGTAGGGCCGTTTGCCCCTAGCCCAGGGAGGTGGGCAAGGTGCCCGCGTGGTGCTTGCCCGTCCCACATCTCCCTTAGGTTAGGAGGGGGGCCAAGTGGTCCAGGCTGCAAGTTGGATGCTCTGCTTGTGCCTCCTGTAGAGGCCTTTGGTGCAGCATTTCGCTTAGTGTGAAAGGTACATGCTATTGGGAAATGCAAACAGCCTTATCTGTTACTGGTGTTGCTGCTGGATGTCAGCCTGGGCAGCATTGGTGCTGGTACATGCTGTGTGCTCCTGTCTGTTCCTCTGTTGTTGGGGCCCTGCTTACAAGGATTTTCTGTGTGAGTGGCAAAGCTAAAGTGACTTAGTGTTTCAAGGGGATGTGGAAGGAAAGGATTGCTGCCATCATGACTGTGATGTTAGTTTAAGCTTTAACTATAATATGATGCTCTAACAGCATGTGAGTGTGAGGCTTGAGTTAAAGCTGTGTTTATCTCTGTTTATGAAGCAAGTCAGGTATTGGCTGTGTGGGCTCATCTGTGGCACGAACCAGGTAGAGTTCAGTGCATGTGGGGGCTTAAACCCTCAGATTCTGATTTGATTGCTCCATGCTGGCCTCTCCAAGCATTTGGGGACCAGGTGGCTTGTGTGGCTTTCCTGCAGTCATTCTAGTGAGAAACAAAGGGAGAGTTTTTGGCAAGTGGCCTGACAAGTTTGTCAGTCCAGTATAAATATGTCTGTGGTATAAGCAGAGGCATTCTGGAGTAGCAGCAATGTATCTAGTGCTTCTAGCTGTTCATGTCTGGAAAACAATTAGGAGCTTCAGTTAGAAACGTACTATGTAAGCAAGCCAGGTTGTTATTTTGGCTGCTGGGGGGTTTCCCATTTGAGCACATACATAGCACCTAACTCTCCTAGTACATAGAAAGCCAATTACTACAGGATTTTAGTCAGCTCCTGAGTAGAAATGTTATTTAACTGGCACTCATGTGATCAAGATTGAATGCAGTTTCAGATGTGCTGCCCATGTTTATGGCTGTAACAACTAGAACTCTTTTCACCCCATTTAGAAGTGGCTATCTCCATTCAAAAGTGGATCCCTGTTCATATATAGAAACCTTTGTCAACTTCCATTACATTTGAGCTGGTGATCATCGGTCTGTGTGCTGTTCAACAACAAAGAATGGATTCTTTATGTAGCATTAAGATGTGGACTTGCTGAGAAGAGCTGAGGGCACTATAACCTTTTAAACAGCATGGTTCTGCCCAAAGCTGAAGATGTAGTAACAACATGCAATGTTTAATTGCTGAATAACAGGCTTGTGCCCCTAAGGGCTTGCATGCTAAAGCTTATTTGGTGTCAAACTGTATAGAGAAGCTAGGACAAACTGTTCATACTCTAAGAAACCAGATTAGTGGTGACTTGTAGGTTTGGTTTTTTTGCCTTTATCAAATGATTTGGACCATGTGGTACAATTGGTTTTTGAAAGAGGAGGTGGGAATCTGAACATTCCTTTGGTAAAACTGTATCCCCACACCACAGACCCACTGATGTGCACTTTGTGGAAGAGTGGTGGAGTGTAAAAAGGGCACGTAGGAGGCTGGGACTGAGGCAACACGTAGGCAAAAGTTGAGCTATGGAGTGGAGTCTTTGCCTCTGCTTCTAGTATGTCAGTACTGCATATTGAGTAATCTAACATTGATGGAAAAGCCTGAGTGGACTAAGATGCGAAAGGGACAGACTGGGTGGGGAAGCAGCTGCTGTGATCAAGTGTGGGTAACAGTGTCTAGATCGTTTTGAATGCTTTTCTCTTATAAGTCTGGAAGATGTCATTGTAAGAAGAGGATGCAAAGGTGATTTCTGAAGCAATCAGCTGGACAACAGGATGACAAACCAAAGATAATTGGAGAAAATGACTTCAAGTGGTTTAGCTGAAAGCATCAAATAGGAAACAGTTGGCAGAGCAGGAAACTTACTACTGTCACTGATGGCAGGTATTCATATCTAAATTGGCTGTTGGCACAGCTTCAGACAGCATGGATGTGACTTGGGAATGTTACTTTTAAGTTGCTGCTGAGGAATTGGCTTCAGTTATGCATACCTGAAATGGTTTTACACGCAAATTCAATATTTAGTTTGAATTGTGAGGATTTGGTGTGCATTTCTCAGGTTACTTATCTGTCTCACAGTCATGTAAGGCTTAAACTGGTCACTCCCATGTTTTCGATGCCAGGTCATGGTTTTAGTATCTAGCTAGTAAACATTTCATTTCATTGATGCTGTTTTAGCATGAAAAGAGGTCTAACAGACTACAGCTTATTAAGGAAAAATGCATGCTTCCTTTGTAACAGTGCTGTTGATGTTAAATGAATGCATCTATTCTCCATGTTACCATGTCTTTGGCCCTGGTCTAGAATCACGCGTCAAATGTCAGGCAGGCTCATTTATCTTCTGCTGTATGGAAGCATCATGCTATTGATAAGATAGGAAGTGGAAGTGTCAGCAAGCTGGTCTCTATCCTGTTGTCCAATCCTCAGTTTCACTAATATGGGTAGATGTTGCACAGAGCTATTAGAAAAGGTCTCTATCTCTGTGGCAGCAAATGGCTTTTAACAGGTGAAAAGATGCCATCTGGTCAGTTAAGTAGATTTATTTCTGTTGATGCTGTAGTCACTTCCCTTGAACAGAAGTGTTCTACTCTGTGTCATCAGTTTTAGCTTACTGGTTGTTTTAGCCACAAATACTATTTATCTGGATATCCCTAACTGTAGTTGGTCTAAATTCCTGTAATTATCTGCCTAATGCTATCATATTTGTTACTTCAGCCAACTACGATGACTTATACCAGTGGTCAGTGGAATCCTTCTCGGACTTCTGGGCAGAATTCTGGAAGTACAGCAACATTGTATGTTCTCGCCTGTATGATGAGGTAAGTGTTTCTCTTAAACAGCCAGCTGCAACACAAAGGGGAAATAAACCGGTTACAATCAACTTTTAGACATGTTCCTGGAACCTTTGCAAGTGATACGAAGTATCTGCGAAGTGTATGGTCCTGAATTTCCTTGTGTGTGGGATGGTGGTGTTCTGTTGCTGAGACACTTCAGGATCGTGAAATCCTCAAGTTCTGTTGTCCTAAAGAATTGTGCTGTTGTGTCCCTGTGGTCGTGTGCTCTTGCATACCTTGGCAGGCCTGGCTGCTCGTGAGGAGTCTATTGGCACACTGCCTTCTGCTTTAGGGCTATGCTGGTAGGATATCTTGATTGTGTAAGTGCTGGCATGCAGTCAAGTTCATGTTTGCTCCCTGAATCATGTCACTGATAAGCACACCTGTTAAACTCTGGCTTTGTAGAACTGGTTGTGGAAGTCTCTGCAACCACATACAGGCTTGAAATATCTCTGAGGGTGTTGTGGTAGTGGTGAAATGCAGTCACAGGTTGAATCCCAATTCGTACCACAGTGTTGCTCTGAGATAAAAGTAATGTTGAAGCTCTTGCAAATGGAGGGCAAAACTGCAGCCCTTGTAGAGCCTTTGTGTAGGATATCAACATCACCCTGTGGTTTTCCATCTGAGGAAGATGTTGGACTCATTACTTTCCTGGACTTAGTAGAGAGAGGACTGGACTTCTGTCTTAATCCCTGGAGGCCATCTGTTCCAAGAACACTCAGAGTACTGGCAGTTCTGCAGAGGGAGCTGGTAAGTTTCTTTTGCTTTTTCTTGTCTTGCAAATCCCCGTACTACCCTGTATGATCAAGTGGTTCCTCCTGCTGTGAAACTGCATGCTCAGGTGTCTTAATGTGATTCGTCAAGAATATAAGGCCCAGTTCTTACTGTCTTTAAGAACTAGCCCGTAATAACTACTATGAGTGTGTAGTCCAAAGGCTGTAAACACTTAATCTTTTCTCTGGTCCTGTAGATGGCAGTTGAAAACCTGGTCAGGTTGTATTTGGCTACTGTCATTTTCTCTACATATTCTGTGCTGGTAGCAAGATTTTTTTTTTCTGAATTTCCACATGAGTGCATATTGTCCTGAGCAAGTAATTCAGAGGAGTTATTCTCCTGTGTATCTGTTCTGAGCAAGCTGCACAGCAATACTTTATGTTCTCTTGCCTTACAGGTCTGGTTCTTCTGGAAGTCTGTCCCTCCAGACACTACCAGTGGCTGATGGGAATGGATACTGAAGCAGGCAATAGAGGCCTGGGGTGTTTACTGAGGATGAGAAGCAAGAAGATGGGGAAGTCTAGGAAGGCTTTAACTAGACTGCCTTGAGCTTCTAGGCCTCTGCATGCCTATTCTACAGTGGTCTTTCTGTGATGTGAGATCTTAAGCTGGAGAGGTAGTCAAGCTGACAGACAAGTACTGCAGAAGATGCTTGACTCACTCTTTATGGCTATTGCTGTTTGCCTCTCCATTCTTTGTGTCAGCACAGTGTCAGCCTCAAAGCTTGACTAGCTTTCCTGAACCTCAAAGCTGAGTTGTAGTCCTTACCATGGGTCTGTTTCTGTTACATGTCAGAAGAAAGGCTGGTCACAGTAACTGAGCTGTTTTGTGGTAGCTGAAGAGCTGAAAAGTTTGATGTATCTTAAATTCAGTGCCTGCTGCTTGTTGGAAGTAAGCATGATGCTTTGAGGAAAATAAAATTTTTCATCAACTGGAGCTGACTCCTTTGTTCACAGCCAGTGGAACCGTTTCTACTTTCACCGGTCATTCCAAGAAACAATAAGATCTTGTGTGTGTATATAACAGACAGCAAGTGTTTTATTGAAACTTAGTAAGGATTTAAGTATTTATAGGCATGTTCATCACTATAGTAAGTTATATCCATGCCACTTCTGAAAACAACAAAGGTACTTGCAGTGTGCAAAACTATACTGGCATGACAGCATTAGCACTGTTATGTCAAATTTAAGTAGCTGTTGATTTTAAATGAGGAATGTGGTCTAAACTTATTTATGCTACAAGAAGCACCTAACAGCCATTGTTCCTGAAGAGGAGCTGCTTTGAGCATTCTTACAGTGCCTGGTCTCTAGCTTTTCATGAAGCATGCTCTTTTGCTCTTCAGGTCATACAGAATATTGCATGTACCACAGTAAGGCAAAGGTTATCTATCTCACAGTAGTGGTGAGATTAATTCTCAAAGGTATAGTTTTTGTTTAGGGTAAGCAGAATCTGAGGCATGATAATGTATGGTTATAACACAACTAGCAAGCCACTTGAAGGAGTGGAAATACAGTAGGTATATCCTTTGTCCACACCTCTAATGTGATGCTAATTTGTAGCTCCTGAGGTTTGGGAAGCAGTCATTGATTAGCTGCTGGAAAGAGCAATTGTAGAACAGGAGCACAGCTGATATTTGGCATGTTCACCTACCCCACAAATTGTCCTTTGCTGCTGTGAGTAGAAGTAAAGCCTTACTCATTAAATGATGACTGCAGTCAGCAGTGTTGTAGACTGCACTTCATTCCTCTGGACTTGCTGAGCATTTGTTGGACTGTGTGAAGTGAAATGCTTGCAAAGCTCTGCATTTTCATAGACTTACTAGAGCAGAGATCTATTAAATAACTAGCAGACCTTGAGTTTGTGTTGCTTGCTGAGAACTTGTGTCTGTGGGGGACATCAGGATGTTCATAAGACAGTGCCACCACCTAGGAGATTGGGCTTAAACAGGAGTCATAGGTGTTACCTGAGTAGAAAACAACTGAGCATCAAGTATGCAAGTCCAGCACTTTATGCTACTGGAGCTATTCAAATGGGTGTTCTCCTTCAGTGAGAAGTTGGGGTATGTTAGATCTTGTCCTGGAAAAAGCTGAAAACATTCTGCTCACTTCAAGCTAAGGAAGACAGTTCTGAGTGTCTTCTAATTACTTCAGTAATCTATGTATTATATATAAAAATTATAACAGATTCTGCAGCCTGAGTTGATAAACTGTAAATGTTGTAAATCCCATTTGTCCTGTTTTTAGGAAGTTAATTTGAAATAAAGTAATGCAGTAGAGCACTTTCACGTAAGCCTTGAACTTCTAAAACTGCCTCCAGTGATACACACACTGCACGTCTCAAAGCACAAAAATATTAGGTTTTCTGGAATGGGAGTTATTTTGAGTTCTCTCTGGCTTTCAGAAGAGCCTTTCACTTGGTCTGGAAGAATGCTGGTTCTGTAATGCATGTCCAGTCCATGAGACAACCTCAGGGTGTAAGCTGAAGCTTTCAGAAACACAACTCTACAATGAAGCTTGAATTTACAAATACATGTGCTACTGGGTAATTGAGTTGCTAAGCAGTGGGGCATTGTGGAAGGAGTTGCAAATTCCTTTGTGGCTAATGTGAAGGGGCTCTTTACCTATCACTTATTAAAGGTATAGTCTTAATTGTGACTTAATCAAGGGGTAATGTACTTTTTTTGAAGTTTAATTAGCTCAAGATGAGGGGAAGTTGTTTCAATTGCACATACCTTTGTGATCTAATTGCATTTATCAGTTCTTTGCCTATCCTAACCCTGAATGGAGAATTATTTAATGTGGTCTTATTAAGTTATTGAACTCTCTTTTTAGGAAACAACAAATCAAGGGTGGTAGAAATACCCACTCTTGCAGTTTGTAATAAAATAGTTATTAGTTGATGTTAGTAGTAATGCTTCTGCACTGTGGAGGAAGCTGTGGAGTACTTACATGTTTAGTGCAACTGAATCCTAAAAACGGAGAATTGGAATAAAAAGCTTGAACTTTTTAGTTACATTTTACTATACAGGTCATTTGTTTAGTCTAGAGTTGTTTGGAATTCCCATTGTCTAAGTTCCTGATGTTGGTCTTTCTCTTGTGATTCATGTTGGGAAAAAATGGGTACTCACACTTTCCTGTGCTTTGATTTTTATAAGAGGGAGGCTGGAGTGTATCCTGGTAAAAAGCTACAAACCATATAGCTCAGTCCCTGTCTGGGACGTTCCCAGATCCAAAACCCCAGTGTGCTCTGTGGTTTTGTGTGTATCTTGTGGTCTGGATGTAGTCATACTGGTTTGCTTCACTTGTGTAGTTAAGGCTGGTCTGCAGGTAGAATTGTAGGTGGGAAGCTGTTTTTAGTGTTGTAACGATGTCTTTGCTTGTGAGAGTTGACAAATAATTAATCGTTCTAGGCCTGTAATTACAGGATCTAGTATCTGTGTTTGCTATCTGTAGGCTAGGAGAAATTATTCTTGCCTAATAGCATATATAAAGAGCTTGGGATTAGTTAGCAGATTTCTGTACAGTGCTTTGAAAAATGATATCACAGTTTTCCAGGAATATATCTGTATCTTATTTTTCAGGTGGTTGATACATCCAAAAGCATTGTAGATGTCCCAGAATGGTTTAAAGGCAGCCGTCTGAACTATGCAGAAAACCTTCTGAGGCACAAGGACAATGACAAGATTGCACTGTATGCAGCAAGTAAGAAAGAATTAATGGCTTGTGTTTATAGTTCACAGGACTAGGCCTTATAAAACAGCACTTGTTTATATGAAACCTTACTCTGCAAGTAACAGCAAAACGTGCTCTGGGAATATAGGTAGTTCTGAAAAGTGCTTGACAAGCTAAACAGAGTTTTCTTAGAATGGGTTTATCTGCATTAAGGTAGTGGGACTCATGCTGTGTTTAGCATCACTCAGTATTTGAGCTGTTACTTCGCATTTTCATGAACACTTGTCTGATGCTTGCTTTCAGGAAGTATTTTGACACTGTTGCTTGATACTGTACTTCCTATGCTCTTCCTATGCCTAAGATAAATTTAGGAATACTAAGTATTACATGGGATGTAGGTGGAATTAACTCTGGTTTTGACAGCACAGAAAGGAATGACAGTTATATGCATAGGAGACTTGGAATTTCACCTTTCTGGAACACTAAAGCTCAGTCTTAAATTTTTGTTACTGTAAAGAAGATTTAAGTCTCAAAATCTGGGAATACTCATAATTAGGATGGCAGTGTTGAGACAAAGTCCCTTCCCTATGTCTGCTGACTTTGGTAACTTAAATAAATTGTTCTGATCTGTTCGATGGGATTAGCTTCTGTGCAGGTGTGTGAGTCCTTCCTTAGGGAGCTGCATGTTCAGCTTCCCTTTTGCTGGACCTAATCCTTAACATAAGACTGACCAAGCCATGGTGGTGCTTAATAGCCTAACAATAAACAGTGAAGACTCGCAGCTCATTAGCAGCAAAAATTATGTAGAACTGTAGGTTGTTTGGTTTTAGGTATTAAAAGTGTTAGTTTCTAATTTCCGATGTGTGGAGATCAGTTTCCGAGTTATATGTGTATTACTGTTGTTCTGATAGCTGTTTGAAAACAATAGGAGGCAGTTATCTTCTGTAAGTTGACTGGTGAAAAAATATTTATCAGTTGCATTTTACTCCATAGAAGTACTGAGAGAAACCTCTCTGATCATATAGGTATAAAAGCATAGACATATATAAAAACATATCACACATATATAATCAACTACCAGTTCAGAGAGAATGGGAAAATCTGTGATGCAGTTTTGGTGTCATAAGAATTGACCTGGTAAAGTCTGATAAGAGGGAGGCTTGTAACAGAAAGCTGGCTTCAAAGTGGTGAACTCATCACTCTCAAATTTGAGACCATTAGAAAAGCTGCTTATGTATTATTTAGTGGAAAAAAATCAACGTAGTTAAGTACATCTTGTGCAACAGCCAAGCACTGATGAGTAAGTCAACTCTTAATGTATGTGGAATTGATGTGATTGATTTATTAATGTTAAAAGCTAAACATGCACCTTGAGAAAAAGTGGAGTTCAATGCTTTCAGTTCAAATTATTGAAGGAATTATTATCAATCTAATGAATTATTTGGTTTGACATGTGATTACATTGTTCCTGTAGATCTTATTTCTTGTTAGGAGAACATGGACTGTACCAGAAAGTCACTGCTGTGTGTCACATAATCGTAGTGAATACTGTAGGAGTGCTGGACTGAACATGCTGTGGGGAACAGGCTTCCACCTCCACTTCTTTTCATGACCTTCTGCTGTATTTAATCTTCTTAAGATCTCTTAAGTCAGAGCATTCTTTGTTAACCCCTTGCTGCTAGGTCAGAGTGGTGTTCTGGGAACCCGTGCCAGGTTTGTGTGCTCGTTAGGGATATATTCTGTGGGATCAGTGTGGATCTAACAGAGCACTGGAATGTAAATGTGACTTTACTGAACAATTTCACCTGTCACTGGCTCCCACTGTAAATCTCTTGCTTGTGAGTCCCTTCTTCTGGGGGCTTTAATCATGGAACAGTATCACAATCCCATTTTCTGTTTGATGGGAATACAGAATCTCTCAGCAGTCCCTGCTCAGCTCATGAGCTACATATTACATTGACTTGTGTTGTTTGCCATCACAACCTGCTCTCTTGCACTCTTTAAGTCCACATTTACTGGGATGGAAATTCAGGAAGGCAAAAGGATAAAAAAGATCCTGTTCCCTGTTTAAGGAAATCAGACTGATGGCAGCTGTACCAGGGCATGCAGCACATTTTTGTTGTGACATACCTAGTATGTTTTCGTAAGGAGTGCTGAATACTGGGAACAGGCCAATCCGAATAATTTGCAGCAGTTGCATTAAGGAATTACAGGAAGGGATCTTAGGATGACAAACTTTGCCTTTCATAACGTTTAGATTTGTTCACTTTGTTTCACAAGTGGTTTATTAACAGCTTATGTGACATCTGACATTCAGTACAAAAATGAAAGCTCCCTGCAGATCTTTTCAGGGATGAATGGAGTCCAGTTAAGTTTATTTGCTTTGTGGTATGTTGGCAGGCACAGATGTTTAAAAAGGCTTTTTGAAAGTCAGACCTTAGTAACTGCATGTGAATGATTTTCTAGTTAACAGTGGCTCGCTGTAGTAAAACCTGAAGTTAGCACCTTGATGCTGCTTCCTAGACCTAATGAGAAAACTAAGCAAAAAGGGAAAAGGGGGTTGTTCTTTTCGTATTAGAAAGTAGCTGTGGTGAATGCAATCTATGTATAGTGAATGTTCTTTGAGGACACACCTTTCTCCAGTGAACAGTTTGCCTTTCTACAGATGTATGTTCCTATCATTGTGCCTACTTAATGAATACTACTGATTTAATACTTGATTTCCATTAAAAAGAACAGTGTAAGAGGAACTTGAAAAGCAAAAAGTGTAATTGTGGAAACTGTTCTCCTGAAATAGCTTAATATTCTTTTTCTTCCAATGTTAATTGTTTGGACTAGACTCTAATTATGTTGCAGTGCAGGATTTCTGACTGGTTGTTCTAATCATCTTTCCTCAGAGGAAGGCAAAGAAGAAATTGTGAAAGTTACTTTCGAAGAACTCAGACAAGCTGTAGCTTTGTATGCTGCAGCCATGAGGAAGATGGGAGTAAAAGTGGGAGACAGAATTGTGGGTGAGTAGCTTTCTTTTAAAGGACAGGAGGTGAAATTTCCTTGGGTGAGTAGTCAAGGCTATGGAAACATGAATGTGAAGTACTGTTTCACAGAAACGTTCTGAAGAAAAGGCTCTTATGCTGCTATATTTACATTTGCATGAAATATACTTCTAGAGGGAAGGAACCTGGATTAGCCTGCATGTCCTTCAAACTGGAGGGGGAAGGAAAATACCTTATTCATAACTTCACTAAGGACTGCTTCATAAGCACTCCATGGAAGCATAAGTGATGGAGACTGCATCTAGCTGAGCCCTTACTCACGAGGTCTGGCACATTCACACAGGAGCAGTCTTGGGAATTCTGGTCCCAGGTTGATTGTTCTGGTGCCAGCTAGAAGTTACTGCCTCTGGGGCCTCAGGTAATATGGTGCACTACGAATGGCAGTTCTTGAGAAATGGGTTTGTACTACCTTCTGCCACCAGTGCATTTGGGAATAGTGTCCTCCAGCACTGTGGTAGTGAGCAGCCAGTCAGCAGTAATTTTTCAATTAGCAAGTTTTCAGTGCAGAGATGAGTAGTTTAAAACCTCGAGATCCATTCAGTAACTCACAAGATCTTCTGGAATATTATTTCCTGTCAGAAGATCATCATGTGGTTCTTTCTGTATAAATAAGTTTTGGTCTTGTGAACAGCTTGTGCAGTATACAGTCCAGGCATAGAAAGGAGTTACTCAGTCTGGTTTTGTTCCATTTAGTTCTGAATTGCTGGGTTTGCCCTTCCAACTGAACTACTTCATCGCTGTGCTTCATGTGCTCCATAACACAGGCTTTTCAGTTGTGTCAGTGTAGTGCACGTCTAAACATCAATATCCTTGAAGCTGCTTCACTCCTACCTGGTGATTCTGCTGATGTTGCATATCCATCTTACTGTGGGAATCACATATTCTTTGAGCAATACTTGGCCATTATCCTAAGTATGTGCAAATTCTGATATGATGCAAACCCAAAGTGATGAAACTGGTTTGTTTTCTGTGTGTTATAAACCAGAACTGGAGCCCTTCTGTCTTCAAAAACAGAAGGGTATGCATTATTATTGTTTAAGCCCACAAATGTGACCTGCAAATGTAAAATATACTCAAGAGCTCATACTTTGTGCATATGCTATGAGTATTCTATGGAACTGGTAACTGAACATCTACTTATCACAGTTGGTGTCTTGCTTTTTACATAGAATTACAGCTAGATCCTTAAGTGAGTATGAACCATCCAGCAAAGTCAGGCAGGTTTGTCCCAGTGAAGACTAATGCTTAACTTTGTCTCCATTTTCAATGTTGACACATTTGTATCTGTTAACCTGTTGAGGAGCAACAGTCTCTGTCTGAAACCAAACTAAATAATAGGAAAACTTACAAAGTGTGAATATTCAGAATGTAAGTGTACTTCTTCTTACTACCTGGCCTCCAATGGTAAAAATGAGTTGTGTGTATTTTAAAATTGCCCCAAGGACATTGGCAAAGCAATACATAATTGTGCATAGTATTGAAGTATTCTGTTTTGTGGGCTGCTTGTGGGGGTATAATTCCTAATTAGTTTATAAGTAAGTAAAAAAGTCATAACAGGGCCCCAAACAATTCTTCCATATGTGTTGCTGGTTATGATAAACTGAAGGATTGAATCTCACGTGTAAGTGGCAAAAAGAGGCCTCTACCTGTTTCAGATCCCATAACATGATGAAAAGTGGTGTTGGAAAGTGATGGAAAATGCAGAAGAGTACTTACTGGATATGTTTTCATATTTCATGTGAATTAAAACAGTGTGTGAAGAGAATACAATGTGTTCACACACACTGGGGAGGACAGTAGCTGTAAGCTTGTGAGTAGCAACAGATGTAGCTTTGGTGTGTTCCTGTGAGTAGGAGTGTGCTGTTCTTTGCTGTCCTAATTCTCAGGTTAAAGTCCATTTCTTAGACATTAGCTATTGATGTCTGATGCTAAATAAGAGGTTTTCAGTCTCTGGGAAGAAGATACTGCTCACTAGGGTAACAGATATAATACTAATGTTTAAGTATGAGCAGGTGCTGCCATATTTCATGGGAACATACATTCTGAATTAAGACCGAAGAATTTTTCCTGCATGAGCTTGTTTTGTGTTCTAAAGTGCAAATTAAAGGCCTCTCTGCAACCTGGTTATCACTGTTAGAACTCTTCTAATCAAGTTAGAAATACTGTGTTTGGGAAAAGACCACATAGGATGCTCTCACATTGTGCTGATCTTGTGAGGAGTTCTTTGTAAAGTGAACCATGCAGGAGAAATGCCTCTGTAGCTGGAGAAAATGTGCTATTGCAATATAGCTAGTGGTGCTAATAATTAAGCTGATAATGCTATTATAATTTTAATAACAGTTCCTTTTAGTTAAGGACTGCATTTTGCTTAGCACAACTGGAGGCCGCCTGGCTCCTCAGTCTTCTTCGTTGTTTTAGCAGCTGGCTCACCTCTTATTTAAGTTAAAAAATAAAGATTGTATTAATAGATACCACTTATTTTTAAGGGGTTTTGCATGCAATAGGCAGCAAGTTCAGCTCCCATCCTTTGAGTAAGCTGCAGCTCTGTTTTTTCGCTTGGTGTTTTTGTGCATCTCCTAAACCAAAATTTCCCATCTGGCACTTCCACAGCAGAGACCTCTCTGCCCAGCTGCTGTAGGCACAAAGTATCTGTGCTGGGCCCCTTGAGCTTTTCAGTAGCTTAAGCTCATCTTTATGAGCAGTTATATCTTATTTGTGGAGGCAGGCTTGCATCGTGCTCGGAGTCCATAACAAAGCCCTTTACTTTTGATAATAGAAAAGGTTAATGAATCCGGGCATTTCTGTCCTTAAAATCATGGTATGTTTACGGGCTTTTAAAATTACCTTCTGCACTTTTTTCTTTTGGGCCTTTTCTCCCATTTCACTTGTTTCCACCCTGTCTTCTTACCCTGGCTGGTGACTGTCTTTTCCCTTGTAATCTTCAGCCAGATGAACACATATCAGCTCCCATCAGTTGCACTGTTCCCACTCCTTCCCTTCCCCTGCTGCACCCAGTCTTTGACTCCTGACTCAACAGATTTCAGCAGCCTGATTGATTGCAGCAGTATGTAGGGAGAGCTTCCTGTGAAAGAAAACCGATGGGATTTTGAACAGCAATGCAGCTATTTAGAGAGAGGAATATATATCTTAATTTTCCCAACTTCTTTCATATGTTTCTCTCCTATGCCAGAGGATATTGGCAGTCCTTGGAAGAGCTAAACTGCAACATCACAGTCAGAGGTTCAAGCTGCGGGCTTTTGTCCAAGTCCCAAGTTGAAATGTGGGAGAGATGTTAAGTGTTGGGGGGGAAAGTTTGAATGCTGCACCCACTTGTATCAAGGATCAGGCTCTCCAAAGCTTGCCAAAATCTGCTGGGACCTAATTTGTTCCAAAATTTATAGCAGATGGCAGAAGGAAGGGTGATTCTTCATGTGTTTTATGGCAGTAATAACAGGGCGTGCTTTTACTGCCTCTGAGAAATCAACTTTTGAATAGGAGGGAGATACTTTAATTTTATTATAGTTGCCCAACACCTAGTCAGCCTGACAGGTTCTGATGCCCTTTGTTGCCACTTTCTCTTAAAATCACTGAAAATCTTGAGCTGTTAGAATTGTACACAAGACCATTAACATTGCTGTCTTGTGAATTTCGTCTCCATGCTTTACTACCTCTAAGAGAAAACTGCTTTAGCTTTTCATTATACTCAGCATATTCCCTTGTTAGTTCAATACAATTCATGGTTACATCGTGACAGTAATAGTGCATTAGAGGTGGAGGTGGGTGAATGTGGGTGGACAAGCAGCAATGTCAGCACTTCTTCAGCTTGATTTCATCCCAGTCTTCCCTTTCCATCACAAAGGAGACAGCAGTTAATAGTAAACATAATTGAAGCAGATGGGAGGTAAAACGTATCTCTTCTAAAGATGTGTTACTGGCAGTGATGTTGGGACAGTTGGAAGAGACAGATGCAATACCTAATGCAAGCTACACGGATCCACATGTGAAGAATGTCTCCCAGTGGTCATCTGTTTGGCAAATAACAATGACTGCAGCAGGAATAAATAAAACTGGGAGTATCTGTGTTTCTCATCTCTGGATAGGTTACTTCTATTATAGCCCTGTACCCAATTTTGTTCTATTCCAAGTCAGCAGTTAAACTAATCTTCCCCATGTGTTCTCTCAAAATCCTCAACAAAACATCAATGAATTACATTGTTTACAGCTAGTATTTTATCTATAGTAACTGTATTAGCTGTTGTTGCTTACGTGGGTTTTAAAGCTAGCTTTGTAAGGAGATTAGCATGTTGCTAATAGTCTCAGGACACAGTAATGTTAGGTAGGATGACCACCTTAAAGTCCTACAGGAGTGGGAAACGCTGTATTAACGTCAAAGAGAAGCTGGACATGTGGTCTTTGATCTATTTGAGAGCTGGTGTACATCAATAGTACAAGCCATTAAGGTACTGTAGCTCCCTACTGTCCTTCTGATGCATTCTTTCAAGGCTCAAACTCAGTCTTTGATGCAGGTCCAAGTGTGGGGCTTTTTTGATTATTCAAATGGTTGGACGCCTCTGTTTCTGAGTACACGTTTATTCAGCTTCATGAAGGCTGTAGATGCTTGCAGGGAATGTGTTCCCAGCACTCAGAGATGAAGTGAGATCAGTTTCCAGCATAGATGTACCAGGAATTTTTGGACTACAGTTTTTACCTATTCTGTTGCTGAAGTACTGCAGTAAAACAAAGAACTCAGGTGTGATCTCAGCCTATGCTAGATCAGGTAAACAGCGCCTGTCAGAAAATGCTGTCCTGAGCAGATCAGGCTCTAAGTGCCTCTTAAAAAATTCCATAGGGTGTTTTTAAGGTATTACTTGTCCTGCTACAGATTTGTCACAGGCTTTGTGTCAAAGTATATTTTTTATTTCTTTGTCCTGATGGAGATTCTACACATGCTTATGAGTCAGGAAGAGAGATGCTAGGATCTTTGCTATGTCATACTCTGAATTCCTAGTTGCTGGGTTCCCAACTCCTGCTTTTGGAGCCTTCTATTCAATTGCTTTCATACCCAAAGAAGGTATGAAGGTTCTCCTCTTCCTAAAAAGAATAGTTTCCACCTTCCTTGCCAGCTTCAAGAAAGGAGTATGTTAAGATACAGAGATAGACAAGTACCTTCTGTAGACTTTACCCATGTTGACAGATGCTCGTTTTGATCCTTAGCTTAACTATCGTATCAAGGAACATGGAGGCTTTAGTTAAATATACAAACAAATGTATGGTGAATATTTAAATTAACTGTACCATTATTCTTCTGTAGTACAGAGCTTCTGTACATGTCACTGTTCTGTGACCCCTGGCGTGCATCCAGCTAAAAAAGTTGTACTTTTATCCTCTGTCAGCAATATTCCTGCTCAAGTTTTAGACACTTACGACCTGTGTCAGCCTACTGAATGCTCTGAGAAGTCAGTTGATACCTCAAGGGGCACAGTCAAATGCAGGGAGTTTTACATACGTGACAGTTGCTGTCAGTGATCTGCAGAATCTCTGACGTGTCATTCTTCTTTCTGAGAATCCCATTTTAATGTGAAAGACTGAGAGGAGAAGTAGTCTGTGTGAAGAGTTGGGAGCTGTCAAGAGAAAAGCACCAGGAGCTCTTCTATCACTATGTCTGGATGATCTCTTTCTGAAATAGATCCTCATTTTTATTTGTAATAGTGAGTGCTGGGGATTAGGACAAACACATGAAAATCTCAGTGAGCATGCAGGCTGGCTGCCTGCAATGGTGGGATATGGATACAGAAGCATGGAGTGAGTTGCCTTGCATGTTTCATACCTTTGGGCAGTTGTGGCTGATACCCTCTAAAACTCCACCACCACCTCAAAGCCAACTGACAAATGAAAGTAATTATTTGATTACAGTGCTAAGTAATCCAAGTACTAAGATCACAGCGCTAAGCAGAGACTTGAGTTCTTGCCTTGAGGGCTTTTATAGCAATGGTGAAAAGGAGAACTTCCTCATAGGAGAACTGATGCTTGTAAGCTATGACATAGTAATAACTGCTCCAAAGTTTGAAGAGACATCTTTCCGTTTTCATTGCTCTCTGGCCTCCTGATAATCCCATCCAAGAAACGCTCAGTGGCATCAATTAAAATAGAGCTGCTTTCATCACACAAAAAGCCATTTCAGTCTGTTCTGGTTCATATGCTTAAAATTTCAAATTATTTTTCAGGGAGGAAGATTTCTTTTAAAAGAAAAATCTGTAAAAATTTGGGATACAGTACTTTGTATTGTAAACCTTGTCTCTAAGGGGGAAAATAGCAAAGTAAATAATGCCTTTATGGCCATGGGGTTTTGCTGCACTTTATGTACTTCGGAACCTCTCTGAACAAAACACCACAAAAAGCAGCTCTAGGGAGTAATTTCTCTCTTAACATGGTGTAAAGCTTTTATTCACAGTTGTGTTTTCTGCAGAAATCGTTGGGCTCAAGTCATAAAGCTGTTTTCAGAGTTGCTACACCCCAAAGCACAACAGCTCACACATTAACTGGAGCGGTCAAGCTGGCTTAAGGAAATTGATTTTACTGGTTTTGAATTGTGAAGAAAAAGAATCTCAGTTTAAATTCTGACTTTTAAGGTCTACTTTATACACAGCTGAAAAAGGATAGATTTTTTCAAGCTGTGTAGGCAAGCTGGTAGAAGTTAAGCTCAGACCCTCCTTGATAAAGTTAATGTACAGAAATTGCTATGAAGATCTCTCATCTTTGTTCCTGTATTGAAGAGAACATCCATAAATCTTTCTTTGAGGAGTGCTCCGTACTAGTGAGTTTCTGCTGTCTGGTAGATACTTGTGGAGCACCTGCAACATGCGCTGCAGTCCAAGATCTGGTAATGCTCACCACTTCTCTTCAAGAAATTGGAAAGCATTTTTATTGCCATTTAAGTTTGCTTTCAAATGCTGAGTTATAATTACATGCCCAGGTACAACAATCAAGCCTGTCATGCCTTTTTTTTTGAAGGACAAGGGCATCTTTTTGGTTACTTAAGAAGAATGCTCTGAAACTCCAGATTTTTGATCTATTTCAGTTGCATGTTCTCATCTGTGGTTTGGATTCTGATCCAGCTGAGGTCGATCTCAGCCACCCAGAACCTTCTGGACCGTGGCTCTAATTGAGCCCACTCAGAAACCAACATTTTTGACAATAATTTCTTCTGTGTGCCTTGATAAGTTGGATGTCAGTCTTGAAATCTTGTTGCAACCTGTTGGGATGAACCTGAAGAGCTACATTTTTGTTGGGATGTTTCAGGGATTGTCCTTGGGTATTGTTCCTTTATCAGCCGAGACACTTGTTTTTCTTGTGTATGTTCAAGATTCTGGTACTATAAAGTTGAATCTCCACTTTTGAACTGATTATTTGTAATGTTTCTTTCCAGATCCTTGTTCCTTCTCCAGTGGCTGTTTTGAAAAACCTGTTCTCTTCCCCTCCATGGTGCTCTATTAGTCTCCATGTACCCAACTCAAACCACAAGCATAATCCCTCCCAGTTCTTCTAGTCAGTGTGCTGCCCTCTTAACCTGAAAGTCATTAATGAAGCAGAAACATTTGTAAAGTGGGAGTAACCTTGTAGATACAAGCCTCAATGCAATTATAAGTGGAATTGCTTCTAATTCCTCATGTAACTGATTTGACTTCAGAAGATAACATTATGTGTGGAAAATTTAAAGGATGCTTCAGTCTAGGAAAAGTCTGTTCAAACTGGCTATTGATACATTATATTTACTGTAAGGTTTGGTGTTTTTTCACTTCTATCTCTAACTATTTGAATTCTGCCATAGGTTACTTACCAAACAGCATTCATGCAGTCGAAGCAATGCTGGCTGCTTCAAGTATTGGCGCTATCTGGAGTTCAACATCACCAGACTTTGGCATTAATGTGAGTAGCCTTATTATTGCAGGACAGCTATCACTGTTTCATACAAATCAAGGGATGAAGTGGCAGATTTTGTTCACTTTAGTCTTACTGCCACCTCCTGGCACACCCAAGTACACCAGATTTTTATTAGCTACGGCAAGTCCATGCTTTCAGTTGTCAGTAATGACATTCAGCATTGCAAATTGGGTATCTTTAGCTAAGTCACTGTTGGGATATTTTCAGGTGGAATTCACAGTCTTTGTGAGCTTTTATTACATTAAATGTGCAAATGAGCAGCAGTAGAACAGAGTTATCTGGGGCTAGGCTCTACCCTCTCAAATCCTTCCCCAGACTGCGTAGCTACACTCCAGTTTCTTTGCATAAGTAGTCCCTTCCTCTGCCCCCGATGTGGGTAAACTGAGCAACACCCATTTGGTCTTTTCCCTAAGGCTTTGCCAACAAGGTGAGGCATTTCAGGCTAATCTCACTAACCTATTTAACTCTCCTTTTAGTGTAGGAAGAAATGCTGTGTGTAAAATAAGGTAAAAATTAACTTGATTAATGTGCCCTGGAGGCTTTGAGAATAAATTCTGCTTTCTTTGGAAAGCCTTTAGCAGACATCTCAAGCAGCAACAGATACAAATCACTTCTAAAATGAAGTGTTGAACTTCTACTCTATCTAAAAGTTTGCATGAAAGCATTTGGAGAATGTACTGTCTGTGCAGTGCTGAATACAGAAAATACCAGTGATTTTAGGTAATGCATACCCTCAATCTCCGTTAACCAGGAGCAGGTTAGATGCATGGAGCTGTCATCTCTAGCGCTAGAGGGCAGCAGGATTCCACTTTCTTACACTCGAGGTTGTATCATTGGGAAAAAAAATGATTAAAAAAATCATTATAGCATGTAATGATCAATCTGTTCTACAAATATTTTCTGCTTGCTCAGAAAATGACAGTATGGAGTATTTTCTTTGCAATGTGATTTGATCTCTCATCTGGGAGAAGATTGTTCATTTCACTTGCATTACAGAGTACTGGTATGTTTTCTGTCCATGTTGATATGCTGTTATTTTCAGTGCCTAGCTTTTAGGTTTTGTGATAGTCTCTTAATGAAACTTAGCCTTGGAGCAGCAGTGCCATCGATGTCATTTATTCTCTTTTGGCTTGGCAGCGTATATTGGCATGAATTCAAACCCTAAAATCTTGAGGGAGATCGGCAAAGGTCCTCAGGGATATTGGCTTTCACCCTAAGGAAAAGACATTCCTCCTTCTGTGCAGTTGCATTAGTCCTGTTAACATAAACGAAGATTCTGTTTGTGTTTTGGGGAACAGTGTGGCAATTTCAACACTTCAAATCCAATTGTGTATATATGTTTTGTGAAGCTTAGAAATGTCACTTCTCAGAACTGCCTACACATTGCAGGCTCTGAATGCCATACATCCAAAGGCTTCACAAGCATTCAGGAAGTCTGCTGTCAGAGAACCAGTGAGCTCCCTCCCACACAGAATGCAGCTCTTGGCAGCTTTCCCTTCTTTTCTCTAGTCCTTGTTATCCCTTTTGGTATATTAATAGGAAAGTGGTTCTTCGCGGCATGTACATAAGAAGTTGTTGGATATATAAGTTTAAGAAGAGCCTCTTCTCTTAGAACTATATGAGGAACCTTTGGAGCAAAATCTGCAGCTCCATTCATGGAGCCCTGCACAGTTTTTAGTACTGGATTTGAGGCTCAGAAAATAGAATGAGCCATATCTGGTATACCTGAATTTTTCATGAAAGCAATTCCTTGCTGAGCCATCTGGTTGGACTAAAGTTCCAGTGTAGCAATTACATGTTCCATCTGTTTTTATTGCCCTTGTGTCATACCAGGCTGCTCTGTGGGATTTGATTTTTGCCAGTGCTAATGAATCCAACTGGGTGTATTAGCAGCATTGCTAAGACCCTGAGATTTGTAGCCATCTCTTTCTGATTCACACCTCTCTTCAGATCTGATTCTTCTCTTAAGGCCCACTCATTAGTCTTAATTTTTTTAAACATCAGGCAGCATGGATATGGGATATGTATGCTTCATGCTCAGCATGAATGTGTATGTGCACACATATACATATACATGTGCTGTGTGTCATTTAGCTGCTTAGTCTGTTATTTGAAAACAGTACAAAGAAATGTGTTTGATTACATACCTAAGAAAGCAGGAAATTGGATTTCATACTCCCTTAGAGGATAACTTTGATGTATTAATTAAATCTGCAATTCCAGGTTTGTTAGCTAACATGTTAGAGGCTCCTTGAAAACTTCAGCCACCAAAACAGATTCTGGTGTTTGTTTTAAGCTAACTGATAAAGCTATGTGTCAGTGCATGCTTGTATTATGCTTATATTATTCTTATGATGAGAATAAGGAAAAGGAAATGCATCTTTGGGTGATAGAAGAGTTGTGACATACTCAACAGAGATAGTTGCATGTTTATATTTAGTCACATCCCTGTGGTGTTCAGTGGGCTTTCCTAAAAAGACACTATGGACAAAGACAGGACCTCTGTACTTCTGCAGGAGGCTTTCTTGTAACCCTGACCAGTCCAGCTTGCAAAGGGGGAGTGTAACAGAGATGAGTTGTCTGTGATGTTTTTGCACTGGTCTTTTGGTAATAGTTTGTCTCATTTTGGCTGCAAAGGGCAAAACAGGAGACAAATAAGAATAAAAAATGCAGGAAAGAATAAGCACATGACTAAAGTCTGATTCTTTTGCAGCATAACTTAGGAGATTGTTGAATAGTTAGCTGACAATTTTACAGTATGGAGTAATCTTGTAGTTCTTAACATTTCAAGTAATACAGCTAGAGAGGGATGTGAACGCTGCTGTGTGCTGAGAGCTTTTAGTAAAAGGATTTGCTTCTTGCTGTTGAATACAGAAAGACCCATCTCTGGTAGACTGCTGCATGCTGTGTATCTGGGGGAAAAAATGCCAGAAGGGTTTTTCTCTCAAATGTGATAATACCTAGAGTAAATTCCTGAGAACCCTGTAAGCTGGAAGAGAAAACTTAGCATTTGAATTTGTCCTGCCCTAGAGGTTCTAAGGGAGCTGGGGCAGTTTTTTGTTGGCAGTATGTACGTATGTGTATGTGTTTTCAATATCTAGTAACTCTGGTAAAACCCAGTGGTATAGTTTCCTTTGTTAATCGTAGCTGAGCAAAGCTGCCAGTCCATGTGAAGTGCCACCTTGCTGTGTGATAAAGGCATCTTCCAGAAGACTGGTGTTTTTCAGTTTCTCCCCTGTGCAGACTGCCCAGCTACTGGTGCATTGTCCAAGGAGTGTTGGGGGCAGTTTACAAGGGTGTGCAGATGCAGGTAGGAGTCATGGACCTTCAAGTAAATAGTGCCTGAGTCCTGATCACATTACAGGTGCTTATCCTCTCTAGATGAGTTTAAGTGATTCTCAAGATGAATTTTTAACTGCTTAGATAGCTTTGAGCTTGTTCTTTCAGTGAACGGCATGCTGTGATTTGTGGTGATTTTATCTTTGTTATTGGTTGATTATATTTGGGGGTTATTAAATAGATTGCTCCAAACCTGTTGTACTTTGAAAATCTGGGGTGAGTGAAAGACAAGCAGGCAGTCTTTTATCAATTCTGCTAATTCTTGTCCTTATTCCTTGCTTGATCCTTGGGATTTGCATTTAGTATCTAGTGGGGTTTCCTACTGCAGCAATTTAACTTCTTTTTCTCTATTTCCCTAGGGTGTACTGGACAGATTTTCCCAAATTCAGCCTAAGCTCATCTTCTCTGTTGAAGCTGTTATATACAATGGCAAAGAACATAAACACTTGGAAAAGCTGCTTAATGTGGTAAAAGGTATTTCACTGTGTACCATCTACTCTTAGTTATGCTGTAGTTCTGTGAGCTCTCAAAGCCTTCACTGCCACAAGAAGTGACACTTTGACTGCTTCTCACTGTCCTTCCTCCTTTAAAGTATCTCTGTGGTCACTTGGAACTTCAGAACTGATTTGAATGGAAACTAACCAGTTTTTTGTGTAATTCTCACAGTCTTTTGCTAGCTTAGCTTAAGTATAGCGTCAGCTGTATCAGCAGGCGAACAGGGACTGGTGATACTGGGTTTTTTGAGCCCAAGTGAAGTGCTGCTGTAGAAAAATGAAGAGGTATTACAGCATTAAAGCATGCAGATTTCCACACAGGCTGGCAATATTGAGCAAACTGTATCTTAGGTAACAATTCAGTCTTTTGGAGTTTCAATGCTTGGTGCATCAGAATTATTCCTGTTACTTAGTGCATTACATTGTATTATCCAATCAGACAGAAAAGACCATTGTTTTAGGTAACTGAATGTAGGAAATAATTTGTTTCCTTCCTTCTTCCAGGGCTTCCAGATATAAAAAAAGTGGTGGTGATTCCATATGTCTCCTCAAGAGAAAACATAGATATTTCTAGGATTCCAAACAGGTAATGGGAGCTTGTGAGCTGGGACTGTCCTCACTATGGATGTGATGGATGCTGACAGCAATTGCAAATGAACTTGCAAAAGCTAGAGTTTAGTCAGATTTCTTAATGTGGGTCCAGCTTCATACTGAATGTAGAAGTAATACGTTGCTGCTGATGTTTTGCTTCTACAGAGCCAGTGTTGGTATTAATGGTTCTCAAACAAAGGCAAAATTCAATAGGATATAGCAAGGAGAAGAAAATCACTTTGAGAAATGGATAATTAATAATTTAAGTGACATTTCTAGAGATAATTTGTTTTGCTTATTTACTGGCCTGGATTACATACATTGGGTACCTTTTGGAGTTCCAGATTTTGTGGTGAGGGTGAGATTTTTCCAGTCTGGGCTGCTAAGAGTGGCAGCTGATCATAGGTGCAGATTTATAGGCTTGGTTTTGTTGTGTTACATCTCAATATTATACTAATGCTTTATTTTCAAAGCAGAGAAAGGAAACAAAATAATTAGCAGCTCAAAGACTAAAAAAATCAGGAATAAAAATAATGTCCACAGTTTGAGTATATAGCTCATTCTAAAAGAGATATTAAAGACAGAAGTAATTCTTTGTATGGGCTGGGGTAATGATGTAAGTTTGTTTTAAATGTTCTTTTTCTCCCCTCTTATGCAGTGTCTTTTTAGAAGACTTCCTCGCTGCTGGGAAAGGAGACCAGGCCCCCCAGCTGGAGTTTGAACAGCTGCCTTTCAGTCATCCTCTCTTTATCATGTATTCATCAGGCACAACAGGGGCACCAAAATGCATGGTTCATTCAGCAGGGGTATGTCTGCCCTCCTGGAGCTCCACTATCTATATTTAACTACCTGAGTTATATTTTTCCTTTGGCAGTATCATGCTATAATGCACTTTAAGGACAAATTGATTGCTGACAGCTTTTCAGTAACTTGCAATGAAACTTTCTATTTGTGACTGTTTGAAAGCAAATAAGGATTTAAAAAAACCCAAATTATTTTATATCCTTAAAGATTCAGACTTCAGCTATTTCCTGGGAACAAGTGTCAGTCACAAAAACACTGGTAGAACTGGCCTGACTCATACTTGCAGAAGAAAGGCCAAAGAACTTGAATTGAGTCCTTAGAACTAATTTTTGGACACAGTCAAGTTGAGGCCCTTAGGGAGCTTGCAGTTTTTATTACCTAGGATTTTTTTGACCATAAACTTTAGTCCCTATGTTTATCAGTTCAGAGCATGTCATCCTCATCAATCTCCTTTTAAGGAATGAAGCCAAAAGGTTAGCTTATCTCTTTGGGTGTAGGTTTTGCTTTGTATGGAAGCTTTGCTTTAGGCAGTGTCTAATTGTAACTAAATGTATATATGATATTACTGCCAAAATGACCCATGTTCCCATGCTTTCCATTTATTATTCAGGTTCTAGGCAACTTAAAATGTTAAGGAAGTGATTCCAGCAGTTGGGCAACGTTAATTCTGCTCCTTAATAAAAGGCAGGGGTTTGGTGTTATTTCCCTTAAGGCAGGCACAATGTGCTGCCTAAGCACATTTCAACCAACTTGTATGGATTAAACTGCACAACTGTTAGCCAGAGTCCAGTGTTTCTGCTCTTCGCTCTGGAAGTCAGGATGAGCATCTTGCAAGACTGGCTGTAGAGTTTTTTCAGGTAGCCTGAGGGCAGGGCCACTTTGTCACACCCACAGTGCAAATGTTCTTGCCTCTTTGGTGGCAGGGGCTGGAGGATTTGCCCACAGACAAATCCCACACTGCCAGTAGACACTCTGCTTTATTATCAGTAGGAGATCATACCAGGCAGCATGTGATACACAAAATGGTCCCTTTGGGACACAAATCCTGTGTGTGTGAAGAAGAAAGAAGTAGTTACATTTTGAAGTTTGACAATTGTTTTGAATCTGTGCTGGCTTTAGACTGATTAAAAGTACTTGCAGAGATGGATTAGCAAAAAGAGGACAGGTATTTTGTTCAGTGATGTAGGATAAACAGTAGGGAGACAAAAAACACAGGTGTAGGTCAGAAAAGAGGACTTTTCTCTGCAAAGTTTTTTCTTGTCCCATGTTACCTGTGTGGCTTAGTCATGCCTCTGCTCTCCATTTGAATCACCTGTTCAGTTCAAACCGAGTTTAGGTGTGGACTACTCATCCTTGCTGGGGAGGAGAGACTGTGATGGCTTCTTGAATAGGATATGTTATTTATGAGGATTCTGTGTTCCTACTGAACAGCTCTCTAGTTCCTGTATTGCAGGATAGTGGTTTTTGTAAGTTCTGGTGCTAAAATCTCTTTTATTTGGCCTAAAAGCAAATTATTGCATCGGAGGTTCTGTGGTTTGCATGCTTTGTATGTGTCAGCTTGAATAGGGCCTACAAATAAAATCCATGCAAAGAGATTTGTAGATGTCTTCTGCACACTTGATTGGGTTTCTCTGCTTGTTCTTGGCTTAATCTTGTTTCCCCTGGAAATAATAGAAGGATTCTCATTGATTTCAACAAAAGCAGAACTACCCCATGGTCTTCATCTCATTTTCCAGCCTCAGATTGACTGAAGTTTGATTTTGATAGTTAAAAGCACAAGCAAGGATGACATTTCAGTAAAGGCACTTCAATTGTTTTTTTGCAGTGTGCTTCAAAGCTGTTTTGTTTCTGTACTGATCTTGGAGATGCCAATACACAGTTTACTTCAAATTCACAACTCTGTTTCTGTCTAATGCTGCAGTATGTTTCTGGTCTGTCTTCTCTGTACACATTCTGTTTTCTTGACACACAGTGAAATAACATATGTAAATAGTGAAAATGAAGCCATGTCATGGGAGATGATTTAGAAAGTAGTGCCTCAGAGGGGACTAAGCTTTTTCCTGGCCTTGGAATCAAAGCTGTGTTGTATTGAACAACTGGGTGTGCTACAGAGAGCCATTTAGGGTTCTTTTTAATACTTGAAAAACAATAGTAAGTCCTAAAAACCTTGCTTCTGCTTCTTACCTCATTCAGACAGGCCCCTTTTCAGTTATTCCATATTCCCAATTATCTAAGAAGATATTTTTTTTGTAAAATCCTAATCAGTTGATTTGTGTGCATCTTAAGGGCTTGTAAGACCTGAGCTTAAATAGCTGTACTGCTGCAGACCTCTTGTGTAACTGTAGGCAAATCACTCTGAGGATTTCTCATGCTTGGACTCTACTGAATGCTGCATTGGGGAGGTTGCTGGTTTGAGACCAGCAGCCTTGAGTAGCTGCTCTCTCTCAGCTGTGTAACCCCTTAGCACTGGCCCCTATGTGCTGGTGGTGTGGCTCAGGAGCAGCTGTGCCAGCTGATACTTTGACATTCCAGATGCTCAGCACTTTGCAGCCATATGTTAAGCCCAATGAAGAGAAGCAGACCAGTAAGTTATGAGCTGCCAGATCTGTGTCATGAAGCGCTGAACATTTAGGGTTCATGGGGGGGGGTGTCATACAAGTCCTATAAGTAAGCCCCATAAATAAACTTGAGATTGCACACTGGGCCATAAGCTCTTTAGAACAGGTATACAATCTACCACAATACCTTTGCTTCTGGAGTGAGACTTACCACGTTTTGCAAGGGTTTAGTTCATAGCCTCTACCTAAAGTAATTGTTTAAAAAATTGCTTGTTTCCCAAACTGTGCAATAGCAACAACTAAATGAAGGAAAAGGAAAGCCAGTATTTGTTTTAATTGAATTTGACTTTTAATTTCACTCTTATGTGGCTCTTTCAGACTCTCCTGTGGGGGCGATGTGCTTACTTTTATAAATGGAATAATTATGTTAACACCTGCAATTCTTTTGGCAACCTTAACAATGAAGTTAGTGATTTCAAATCCTGACTGCTTTTCAGTTTTCAATGTAGGGAATGTTAGCTATAGCTAGGTGGCAGCATCGGGACAGCTTCATGTGTTCAAACAGCAGCAGGTGAATCCAGACCTGGTTCCTTCGCAAAGAGAAAATAAGACTTATTCCTTTATTTTTATTTAATGTTTTCTGCCTTTTCTCCTGAAGCATGTGCCAGTTTTATGACTCACCGGTTTCATTTCAAGTGTTCATCTGTCATATATTTTCTTTCAGTGTATATCATGTTTCATCCTTACAAAGCTCTTAGTAGTTCTACTGCAACTCCTTGCATAAAACCAAACCCCATCTTTATTTTAAGATTAACCACACCAGTTTGTCACTGCAGTTTAGTGACTTAATGAAGTAGTTTGTAGATCTGTCTATCCTAATGATGATTAGAAAGGTACTTGAGCAGAATCTCCAATAAAAGAGAAAAGAAAGTAATATATTTAACTGCATTATCAATACTGATGTTTTGAGCTGGGAGGTTTTTCATGCTGCTAGTCACTTCCATGTTTATAGATGTGTGTAGTTAGGTCTTTCCTCTCCTAGATGTTAATAAATAAGACCGTTTGGATACGTATTGTTAATGTATAGCAGCTGCTGCAGTTTATAGCAGTTCTAGGTCCTTCATTCCTCCCAGTTGCATTGGTATACCGAAACAAAACTGTCAAAGGGCTTATCTTGTAAAATCTGGCCAGTAAAAGCATGCCATTAAGATTATGGCCTTCATGGAGCGCTCTGCAACTCTGATGGCTGAGGAGAGTTGGAAGTGGAGGAAGTTATTTATTCCATGGATTAAAAATGATGTGCAGGGGGAATTGCAGTGGTCTAATGGGAGAAGATGAAAAGTTACATGAAAAAATGGAGAATGCAATTGCTGCAGCTGATGTAGATAGGCCCTGGGATTTACTTTAGTTGTGGTTAAAGGCAATACTTGCCTTTAACTGTGGAGTACATCCTGTGAAGTATTGACAACATTAAGGGTTTGTTAAGTCCTAATGTGTCAGAGTTTTGCTTTTCATTTATGTGAACTTACATTTTCCTTTCTCTGTTTTTCAGGGTACACTAATACAGCATCTGAAGGAACACATTCTTCATGGGAACATGACCAGCAATGACATTATTATGTACTATACAACGGCAAGTGTGGCTTAAGGCATTTTTAAAACCACTTTAATATATTTTCTCTTATAGAGATGGGAGAGCTTTTCATACACATCTACAAGTACATTTTTATATATCTTTAATTTTTCTGCAAGGGATTGTCCTATTTAACTGTTTTGGTGGGGAGGTAAGAAGCTGCTGAATAAATCTGATCTGTGTAGGAGTTCAGTTATGTGGTGGGCTATCCTCTTAATGTTGTGGTAAAGGAAATGGTTCCAAAGTCTTCTATGACTGGAACATTTTGAGAAGGCTGATGTATTTCCTCATGAGTTCCTTTCTGAACTTCAACAGCACTAATCAGTTTGGAATATCTCCATGAAGGAATTGTTATAATGACCTTGTCTCAGATATTCCTGTCTTTCAACTCATGCTTTAAAAGTATGTGTATAGGGATGTATGGAATCTGCATCTCATTTGGTATTTGTAAAGGTAAGTTAGGTGAACATTCATCAGGAAGATGTAGCTGACCCGCTTTTGGGACAGGTGCGAGGATAAGCAGTGTTCCAGCCTTACTTTCTGATTCCTAAATAATATGATGAGATATAATCAGCAGAGATGGGCATAAACTCAGGTGTTGGTTTGACCCTTTCTTAAAGTAGGAAAACTTGAGAAAAGGAGATTGGAGGGGAAGATGGCACCTCTTGCACAAGGGCAAGGAGCATGCTTTGGTCCAGATGATTTTGCCAAGAGCTGCACATGTCCATCTTTTTCTAGTTGCCTGTAGCTCCTCTACCAGCATATGATAGCAAGCAGCACTCCTGATGGCTGTGATATGGCTGCCAGAAAAGCAGACAGCTAGCTGACAAAGATGGAAATTGATGTAGGTATTTTCTGTTTTCCAGACTGGCTGGATGATGTGGAATTGGCTGGTGACTGCGCTTGCTACAGGAGCTTCAGTGGTCCTGTATGATGGATCTCCTCTAATTCCATCACCAAATGTGCTCTGGGACTTGACTGACAGACTGGGGTATGTGAACAAGATTAAATGGAGGAAAATGTTCTGCTGCTGTTACGATGACCACATACAAGCAACCTCATTACAGGTGTCATTCCCTTGATCAAAGCTAGTATGCATCATGAGTTTATCTTTTGGCTTAGCCTTGAGTGGTACTACTTCTTCCCATTTTGTACTAAACCAGTTTTTGACAGAGAGCAGGAGAAACAAAGAGCTGATTGTCTCAAATTTGAGTCAAGTATTTGGATTCCAGGCAAACAAAGAATTTTGGTTCAATAGTCAGTTTTCAAGAGCAGCCTTTTCAAAAGGCAGTAATTGGGAGCAATCTGAGGAGTAATTTCTCAGCACATGCAGAACTTAGGAAATAAAAATCCTTTTTTCAAGCAGTTCAACATAAGGCTCAGTGTAACACTTTAAGACATAAATTGACTGCAAAGGCTCAGCAGGGTTGCTTATATTTTCATATTTTGCTTTTAAATCTATAATGCCTAATTTTCCCTGCCAAGCTGTTAGTTAATTGTTTTACACAGGTCTTTGTGCCTCCAGATGCTCACAGTGCCCTCTCTGTCAAAGCCCAGAGAAATGGCAGGTATTGGATAAACAGCTGTAAAACCCTGTGCTGATATTTAGCTTTGTACTCTGCTTCAACTTTATCTTTCTGGTAACTCTTATTTTGCCAGCTGGATGTAAGGAGTAGATCTGAATGTTATTGCTGATAAAAATAACGTCATTTTCAATTGGTAATTAAAATTGTGGTAGAAAGTGGATGCCAAAAGATTCACTTCCTGCCTCTTGATAATTAATAATTTAAACTTCACTGAATCTTTTGTGACATGTAATATTCAAAGGCTGATGTTTTGTCTCTGGCTATTATAATTGAAGGTTAATGCCTAGTCAGAATGCTTCCAGTAAAAAAACCCAACATGAAACCAACCCACAAACTTAAGACGCCCCCCACCTCCCCCCCAGAAAAAACCCATTAGAACAACAGGCAAAAATTTAGACTCAAGAAATAACACAGCTTATTTTTAAGCATTGTTTCTGCATGCCAGAAGTAAGTGAAGATAACTGAAATGTGTCTGCATGTCTCACTTTTGTAATCTGGCGCTAAAAGCGGTGGCCATCTGTGTGGTACTTCATAATGCAGTCTGTTCCCAGCTCAGTCATATGTTACATATTAAAAAAAAGGGCTTCAAACATGTGAAGACTACCTTACTTCTCTGAAGATGTGCCACACTTCCCTTCTGAGAGCATATTCTTACAGTGTCATCAAGGTATCTCATACTGCATGACAAGATTTTAAGTGGACATCAATTAAAGAGCTGTTCAAGTGAACTCCATTTTGTCACCATCCACCAGTTATGTAGCATTTGGGAGGAAATAATAGAAGACTAGGCTCTGTATGTGCTGTAGAGGAAGTGTCAGAGCTTAAAAACAGAGAAGCATTTTGTATTCTAGCTGTAAAATAAGCAATAATTTGAAGCATGGAAGGAAACTAAGGTATCATACAGGAGTGTGATGTGGTTTTGGTGTAGAACTGGAGGAGCAATGCACATCTGGACTGTTATGGTCCTGTTCCCATGTACCTGATAAACTGCTCTATGCCCCAGTGTGCAAATAGCCTGTCCCTGCCCAAGAGGTGGCAGCCTCTTAGTAACTGTCATCCATCTAAAATGGCAAAGACATCCCCTTTTGATAGTGTTCAAATAGCTTTCTCTCCATGTATGAAACAGTATTATCTCGAGAGCTGTTCTGCCTTCCCTCTTGCCTTTGGCATAAAAGCAAAGCTAGCAGGATCTTATTTGAAGTTCTACTGATGTATGATTGCCCATGTTCTGTGCCCTCAAGACTGTGTCCCTTATCCCTGTCTGTCCCTGTGCATTTTCTTGAGCGAGTTTATTGCTGTAATATAAAATGAATTAGCAGAAGGCAGGGAAGAGGATTTCCTGAAAGTCAGCAGAAACTGAACTAGCACTTCTATTGATAGAGTAGGGAAGGGGACAGCCTTCATTTCAAATTTCAATTATACTGTAGTGGAAAGCTCCAGTACCCTTTCGTAGGGGCAGAATTCAGTTATTCAGTTAGCTAGGCCGTATTTCATTTCAGTTAGGCACCTGCAACTCCGACTTTCATCTCTGTAAATTGAAGAGGGAAAATCACTGGCTGATGTCTTCAGAGTGAAGTATTCTTTGTTCAACTGTGCTCTGAAATGGCAATTTTCTTACAGGCAGGAGTGTAACAGGCAGCAGGTTTGTGTTTAACAGCTTAGTGACAATTATGACCCATTAATGAAATAAATGGTATAACATTTTGTGATGTCTTTGGCGTATTCTGCAGTTATGAATTCCTGTAAATGAAAGTGAGCATTCTCCAGGAGGTGGGAAAGCTTTGCTTAATATTTAAAGATGGAAAGAAAAGTTTCAAAGCTGCAGAAATGACATGTGATCTGGCTGATTTTGATTGCTCAAAAGAATGTGCCTTGCACTTAGAAAGCTTTAAGACACTGCATTGCTTCACTGATCAATGTACAGTGTCTTAACAGCCTCTGCTTGCCGCAGTGGGAATTGCAAGCATTTAGTGTCTTAGCATATTATTTAAATATACCAAACATTGAAACTTTGTTCACTCTAGGATCACCATCCTTGGAACGGGTGCAAAGTGGCTGTCTGTGCTAGAAGAGAAAAATTTAAAACCAGGTAAGCTTCAAAAAGCTATTGCATCCCTTCTGTCGTCCCCCCTGCCTTTCCTGTCCAGGTTCTGGCCCTGAATCTTGTCAAAGCACTTCATGTAATTGTTCTGGATTGTAGTGTCAAATAGATACAAACTCTTGTAAAAATTCTACCTTAACCTACTTTGTTGTCTTCCTTCTTTTCAAGGTGAAACACACAATCTCCAAACCCTCCACACTATTCTGTCTACAGGATCACCGCTCAAATCTCAAAGCTATGAGTATGTCTACAAACACATAAAAAGCAGTGTTCTCCTGGGATCCATTTCAGGTGATGCTTTTATGCTGCATGCATCTTCCTAATTCTGTTCATCGCCTGTGCATTTTGTTCTTGTTTGCTGCTGTATATTTAAGAAGCTTAACCTTTGGATTGTTCAGATTTGGTTACAGTTAAACTGGAATTAACTGTCTTATTAGTGCAGAGATTTTCTGCATAATTCAGTGTGCCATAATGAAGCTCATACACTCAAAGGCTTTTAGGTAGAATGCTTCTGCCATGGTGGATGCTTTGGGTTTTGGCTGCTTTACTTTCAGCAGGATCATTTATTTTGACTTGCTGTCCTTAGGGATAGCAGGGTGAGATCAAGAAAAAAAGAGTCTATTAACCTACAGAACACACTGGTCTGCAGATAACTACCTTCAGCAGAAAACACCTCTTGGAGAGGTTTTTTCATGTCCCTGTTTCAGTTCTTTTGGAGTAAGTGTTTGACAGCCAGAGTTTTCTGTAAATTACATGATTAGGGAAATACCAAGCCCACATATTGTGTAGTTTGTTGTGAGGAGTGCAAGCTGAGGCAGCTTCTATTCACAGCAAGTCCACCGTGGAGCTCCTTGTTCTGTTTTGTAACAAGGACCAACTTTTTCAAAGGGCATTTTAACTTAGTTTGATTTGTTTAAGGTTTGACTGTTCTGCTACTGAAGTCTCCTGTGACTCAGGCCTTAGTAAGAGTAGTGCTGAATCTAGAACTTGCTACAATAGACTTTAATAGTCTCATATGCAGGATACTATTTTTGAGTGAAGCTAACGTGATTGATATGTCTTATAATTCCACTTCCTTGAAGTTCTAGAAAGACTATAAATATTCCAGTTAAGTAAGCACTTTGACAGTATCTATTTTCATTAAGATAGCTGTTCATTCTATAGACATGGCTCCCCTTTCTTCCCTTCCTCCCCCTCCCTGCTAATGAGAATGAGATACAACAGCTAAGTAAATACTGAGTGGAATAGCTTGACATTACCTTAAACTAATTCAAACAAACAAGAAAACATTTCTCAGTGATCATAAATATCTAAGTCTGAAAACTAGGGCCTGTTTTTCTCATTAGATAGACAGAAACTTCCTTAAATGAGATTAAAGAAACTGTTGGAAGAAGAAAAGTTATGCCTTAAGGAATATTCTTACATGAAGGGCATAAATGTATAAAGACATGTAAAGTAAGAAAATAAACCTTCTTTTATTCAGTCCCATAGCATCCTGGATAATGCTTGTCTGTCTATGCTACTTAATGTGGATCAGGAGCTGTTCTAGAGTTCTTAAGTCATTTTCAGTTTTGCTTTTTCCAAAATATACTGTGTATTCTAAATGGACTATTTTATTGTAGGTGGGACAGATATAATTTCGTGTTTCATGGGTCAGAATGTTACAATTCCAGTTTACAAAGGAGAAATTCAGGCCAGAAATCTTGGAATGGCTGTAGAAGCATGGAATGATGAAGGTAACTGTTATCAAAGCTCTTTTGCAAACTTATGAAATACAGTAGTTACATACCTTAATTTTAATTCACCAGATGGGTAAATGGTCAGCTGTTAAATGAGTGATTTCACTTAGGAAGCATGTTCCATAAAACTTGCCTCTGAATCCATCTCATCTCGATCATACAGGAGTCTAGTGAAGATAATCTATGTGTATAAAGGCCCTCCTTTTCCGTTGCTCTGCTAAAACACATCAAGGCCAAATTCTAGCCTCTGGTATGTGTGTTAGTTAGCTATGTTGCTGTGCATATAGCCAGGCTAGCTTCCACCATGCGGTGCAGCTCTCCTGAAATTACTGAGGTTGATAGGGATGAGTTTAGGAATTGAACACAAGCTGTTAAGCACACCAGTAACAGCTCATCTTATAGCTACAGCAGCATCTGGCATGTAAGTAATAACTGTAGATGCTCTTTGCTTTGGTACTCTATTGTTTACCTCTTTCCTTGTAAACAGGAAAACCAGTTTGGGGTGAAAGTGGAGAGCTGGTTTGTACCAAACCTATTCCCTGTCAGCCCACACACTTCTGGAATGATGAGAATGGAAGCAAATACAGGAAGGCATATTTTTCAAAATTCCCAGGTATGTAATGAAAGGCTTTGGATATTGCTCAAACTGACCAAGGATATAGATGGTATTGCTGCTCTTAAGAAAGCACAGGTTTATTCTTGCCCAGTGATATGTAAGTGCATTTTTGAATCTAGATTTCCAAGGTGAGAAATCCATAGCAAGTTTCATAGTATCTCACTCTGTTGTCTAGTGGTTTGTTTTGAATATGGATCCAAATCAATTTTAAGAATTTCTGAAAAGCTCCAATCCCATTTTGCTCCTGCTCTCATTAGGCAGATGTGCCTGTAACAGCCTGATAATCTGTAGTGCAGACATGGACTGCTTGGCATGAGTGTGAAATGAAAGTGCTGAATAGGTCAGGGAGCAATCAGCCATTAATGAGTGCTACTGCACCTCTGCCAGACTGCTGCTACCTAGCTGGAAGAGTGAATCCTCAGGGATAAGTACTGACCCTGCTACCTCATTAGCATGAGGTTTAAGTATATGCAGCTTCAGACATGCAGAGTCTGCATTTGTACAGTCTTCCAGTGGTGGTAAGAGTAAAGGAAAAGGTACTGTGTGCCAGAAGCTTTCTTCCTAATTTGGAGGACTCATGTCATCCAGAGCATTTGCTTATGTGACACAGCAATGCTGAACTCCCTGCTGCCTATGGGGCAGGGGCTTTTATAGGGACAGGACCTCAAGCTGCTGCTTGTTGGAGATGGAAGCTTTTTATAAATAGCAGCAATACAGAGTGAATTCACAAGCAAAGTCGGGACATGCATCAGGAGATAATTATATAGGAAAACTGAGGGAATGTGGGAGTTGGTTTGCATGTAAGCCTGACAACAGTACATAGGGGAAAAAATAAACCTGTGCTGACAGTTGTTATATTGAAATCATTGAGGTCCAGAGGTTCTGTCTGAAACCTCTTTTCTGTCTTTCCTTGTAAATGGGCTTAAGGTTGTCATAGTGAAGTTAAAAAATGGTCTTATGTGTACATGCCTGTGCAAACAATTGAGGGTTGTTTGTTTTCCTTAGAAAAACTTGACTAGAATTGACCTGTATATCTGTGGCAGGCTGCTGTAGTGGTAGCAATTTTAAAAGGAATACAAAAGTTATTCCAGCTCTGCAGTCAAATCTGATTACATATTAATGCAACTCAAGATCATTAGGTACATAAGCTTCAAGGGAATTGTTGAGACCTATTGTGCAAGCCTAGAAAGCTTCTTGCATAGGATTGCACATCCTAAAAGGGGATCAAGAAAGACTGGTGGGAATGGTGTTATTTTTGGGGAAGGTTCTCCCAGTTCCCTCAAAATACGGTGTTTAGAGCAGCTATTCACCTGTTTTCTAAAGGATACTGTATAGTCATACAGGCAAATAATCAGAAGATAACCTAGTTTGATCCGAATGTCTGAACTACTTTCATGTGTGTTAGCTTTTTGTAGTAAATGCAGTGTGGATTGTTTGCATAGTTAAGTACTGCTACATTTGCTGTGGGTAGTTCTCATACTAGATCTGATATGTTACATTTTTGTATGTGTTTTATTAAGTTAACATGAGTTGATTACACAAATGCCTGCCGTGACTGGATGAATATGAAATCAGCTTCTTAATCTCCGTCATTCTCTAATAGGTGTTTGGGCCCATGGTGATTACTGCAAAATTAATCCCAAGACAGGAGGAATTGTCATGCTGGGTCGCAGGTATAGTATTTTGGTGAAAGCATTAAAATCTACAAACCTCACCTTAGAGCATAATGTACATTATTTTTCATCCTCCCTGTTAGCTTTATATTACTTTTGTTAAATCCAGTATTGTGAATTCCAGCCCTTAAGTTAATCAGAGCAGCTGCATTAGAGGGAAGGAGCCCATTTCAAAGTTCTATTCCACTTTTGTCTGTGTGAACACAGGACAACTGTTGAACTTGTTTTTCTGGTCCATGGTTTATAATGATCATTTATAAGAGCTCAAATTGAGAGTGCAGCACATTTAAGGTGGTGAATCAGGAAACTTTTCTTCTGGTCTTGCCTTTGCCATTGACTTGCTTTACAGCAAAACTGAAATTACAGGAGGTCAGGTATAAGTTGTGCTTGTGCTGGCCATCACAGATGTTCAAGATCACAGTTGTGGCTACATTTTCTGCTTGCATTTAAAAGTTGTTGTTCGAAACACAGTTGAGTGCTGCCTTCATTCTGTATCTTCCGTTTTCACAAACAGACCTACTCAACAGACATACAGTATGAGGCTGCTATATATGAAACACAAGTTCCAGCTATAAGTTTCTGGATAGTAATGATGCGCAAGTGCAATATGATGGATTACTAAGATCCTTGGTCTGTTTGGTCATCAGTGGCATGTGTGTAGTTGTAGGCTACTGGAAAGAGGAGGCACTAGGAAAGGATCAAGCAATAATGTTGAGCTGCTTTGTACAACTTCATTTTAATGAGCAAAATGTCTTTTTGAAACAAATTCTTTTAAAATTCTATTTCTAATGTGGCTGCATATTCACTGCATGAAATGTAGAGAGATTTGGTTAATTGCATTAGTTCTTCTCTTTTCATCAAACTAATCACATTTCAATGCTTCTTTGTTTTGTTGGTGTGTGATTCAGTGATGGTACCTTAAATCCAAATGGAGTAAGATTCGGAAGTTCTGAAATCTACAACATAGGTATGAAATTAACTTTCCACCTCTCAGCGATGACATTGTTGCCTTAAATCTTTATAATGCTTGCATTTCAGGTGTTTGGAAGGATTAGGTAATAAAAGATTTGCCGTTTTTCAAATGTCAGCAGAGAGCATATTAGCACTAACAGTAAAATTCAGTTTTGAAGACTTGAAATGGATTGCTTTCCCAAAGCTTCTGTAGGGCTGGAGATGACTGCTCAAGATCTGTGCTCTGTAAGATGTTTTTTTCATATAATAAGGCCTTAAAGACTAATTATATAATACAGATTTATAAGAGAACCTAACTGCTGAGGTTTTCCTTCCCCCTCGCAAGACAAGCAGTTTTATTCTGTCTTTCCTCATAATTACAAGAAGTTCTTGAGCTTGTGCTTCATATTTCAAAGGTCTGTCTTGTGAAGGGCTGTGAAAATGCACCTGCAGGGGTGCTAAGCTGAGACTTAAGGGCCTGTTGCTTCTCCTGGTTCTTGTGTGATCCAGCGTGTTAGTTTTCTGTCTCTGCAGTAATGAGGGTTGTGAGGAAACCCAAAGAAAACTGCTTAGTGTAAAAGCTTCGGTCCCAAAAGCTATGCCTTTTTTTTTGTCATGGACTTAAATATGACCTTGTCCTTAAACCTGGATTTTCACCTAAGCAGGAGTTAAAATTTCAGAGCAGCCAGAGCAAAGCTTATAGAATAACATAGCCACAATGTCTGTTTTGCCTTTGCAGCTCTGCGGAGCTGATGCTTCTTTTGGTCCAAGCACAGAATATGTGCGTACTGAATAACACACAAATGCAAGTGCTAATAAGGATTCTCCTTTCTTTTCAGTTGAAGCCTTTGAGGAAGTTTCTGATAGCCTCTGTGTCCCTCAGTACAACAAAGATGGGGAGGAGAGGGTGATACTCTTCCTGAAGATGGCATTAAACCATGCGTTCAGCAAGGATCTGGTGAAAAGGATCCAGGATGCAATCCGTAGAGCGCTTTCTGCCAGGCATGTTCCAAGCCTCATTCTAGAAACCAAAGGCATTCCGGTATGTCATGAAAAATGCTGCCTACTTTTTTCTTTGTCACCTTGAATAGTAATTAAGGAGCAGTTGTCATTGCTCTTCAAACCCACATGCGTGGAAATTTTAGCATCTCAAAAGTGTATTCAAGCTTTATAAATAGTTTGTCTATGTTGCCTAGCAACATCATTTCTTCTCCTTTTCAGCTAAGCATGTTTTTGTTTAACAATACCTAAAAATGCCCGTTCTCAGTTTATAAATGTGTCGTGCTCACTCAGTAATATATACTTAAACCCTTTAAATTACCTTTTTAATATTTTCCTTTAACTTCATCTTTTCTGGCTACCCCTCAGCTTATTTTGTTTTTGTTTTGCTGTTTCAAGTGACATCCTTATGAAAGCTGAGTACTCAGCAAATTCATAAAATCATTTTGTAAGTCATTTCACCTTCACATCTATTTAGCCACTTAAACATAGATCTCTCAGTGCCTTAACTGTAGCAGTTATTAAAATCCTTGTGCTTATGGGCACACAAGGGTGGGTAGAGAAATTTGTACAGCTAAAGGATCTACATGCTCAGTCTCCTGGATCTGTGTTACTCTAGTGCTCTCCTTTGCTGTATGAACCATAGAATCATAGAATAGTTAGGGTTGGAAAGGACCTTATGATCATCCAGTTCCAACCCCCCTGTCATGGGCAGGGACACCTCACACTAAACCATCTCACCCAAGGCTTCATCCAGCCTGGCCTTGAACACTGCCAGGGATGGAGCATTCACAGCTTCCTTGGGCAACCCATTCCAGTGCCTCACCACCCTCACAGTAAAGAACTTCTTCCGTATATCCAATCTGAACTTCCCCTGTTTAAGTTTTAAACCATTACCCCTTGTCCTATCACTGCAGTCCCTAATGAAGAGTCCCTCCCCAGCATCCCTGTATGCCCCCTTCAGATACTGGAAGGCTGCTATGAGGTCTCCATGCAGCCTTCTCTTCTCCAGGCTGAGCAGCCCCAGCTTTCTCAGCCTGTATTCATATGGGAGGTGCTCCAGTCCCCTGATCATCCTCGTGGCCTCCTCTGGACTTGTTCCAACAGTTCTGTGTCCTTTTTATGTTGAGGACACCAGAACTGCACACAATACTCCAAGTGAGGTCTCACAAGAACCTTTTAGTTGGCATGCCTGTGTTTTATAGCACTCTCTGATAGTCCTCTCAACAGCTGTCTCAGGTCCATTTGCGCATGGACTTGAGTGTACCTAGAGTAAAAATTCGAGACTTCAGACCAATTGTTAGATATTGGTACCCGCCTACTGCCAATATTGGTTTCAATGTGAAAGTGGTCTGCAGTTCAGGATGGCCAGCCTCTATGGTGTATGCAGTGACCTGGGTCTGATCTGTTGATCTGCTGTTTCAGGCCACTGTTGGCAAATAATCCTTGGCTCAAAATGTCTTCCTTGCATGACTCTAAAATCCCCGGTGCCTATGAAATAGTGAAGCCTAGATTTTCTGGGCTGCAGCTTAGGTTCTGCATGAAGTGTTGAACTTGTAAAGCATGTAAATCACCTGAATGTACAGCACGAGGTTGATGGCAGCGAGGTGCTTGTGATGGGGCCCCTCAGGAAAGCCGGCTCAGATCATTAATTAGTTCTCACTTCGACTGAATTTACAATTGAGTGAATTTTAATTACCTTTCAGGTAAACGTGCTAGTGCTGAAGTGATCAAAGCTGGCTCCCATCTTTGAAAGTTTGGCTTGGAAGGGAAACATTTTCCTGTTTTCTGCTACTTTTAGAACTGTATTTGAATTGTTATCTGAACACACAATCTAATCCTGACTATACAGACACTATGTACTGGTAGAAAAACAGTGTAGCTGCGTTGAAGTGATTTGGACTTTAATACTACAAAGCAGAGTTTTAATGAGATACCCAGGTATTAGAAATGTAATACAAACTCTCAGTCAAATCTTTCTAGTCCTGTCCTGACCAGGTAAGCATTCTGATCACCCATAGCCTGTTATGGTTTGTTTTGAAGCGTTTAGTTGTAGAGGACCATTTTAAGCTCAGTGTTTCACTTCACCCTATTAGAAAAAGACTGTCCTTTTAAGACACATTTAAGAAGAAGGTTTTCTTCTCTCAAAGCCCAGTGGGATTGGGCTTTAGTTTTGAGCCCACCCTTAGAAAATTAAGAATTGTTTGAAAATTGGATGTGTCAGAACATAAAACATTAGAGATTTTTGGTGTTTATACCATGATTCTGATCGCGTTTCACTGTTTAAGTTGGAGCTTGATGGTGTTCTCACAGTGTTACCAAGTAGGAATAATAAACTAGAATTACAAACTGTTCTTTGAATCCCACTTACCCTTCAAGTGATTCTTAGAAGAAAGAGTCTGGTGCCTCAAGTGTAACAAAAAAGGGAAGACATTGTGCTAAGCTTTGATTTTGTTCTGGGATTGGGGGTGGGGTGTCATGAATATTTCCATAAAGCTACTAAATGAAAAGTGTAACTGTCATTGCCATTTTTGTTTTTCAGTATACAATAAATGGGAAGAAAGTGGAAGTAGCTGTGAAGCAAGTAATTGCAGGGAAGGAAGTTTTGCAGCTGGGAGCTTTCTCAAACCCAGAGACTTTGGAACTGTACCGAAATATTCCTGAGCTTCAGAACTTCTGAACTCACTTGTTTGGGTTTCTTTTTTTGCATCTGTCTTTGTTCTGTGTTTGTTTTGTATATATACCAATACTGTATGTAAAGAAAAAGCTCTATTTAATACCAGTGGTTCTTTTAACAGAAAAAATATTTCATGAAGTGCATTATGAAAGACATGGGTAAAGCTTAGCTTCCTTTTATTGGTTAAATATGCCATATATCTTGGAGTTTTTTCCAGCCTGGAAGGAGGAACCTGCCTGTTTTGATCTTTATATATAGGAGTGCATCTTTTCGCGTTAGACTCATATCAACAGCCCATTAAACGGGAGCATCAGTAGCATCAGTTACAGTTGCAAATAGGATATTTCTTCCATAAAATACTCAACTTCCTGTTGTTTTTTTTTAACTGGATTTTTAGCAACACTTTTTTCAGTCTGTGTGTTTGTCACCTGTAAGGAATACACACTGACTTTAACTACTTGACCATGAAACATGCAAGTGTTCTCTATGTAGTGTGCACTTAAATGTTTTCATAAAGCCAAATCATAATGCACTAAACCCGCCTGACTTGACTTGGAATACTTTCAGTCTTGAAATATCTCACGGTACTCGTGAAGGTAATTGCTGCTTCATGTTGTGATGTAACCTTCCTATTGTTTTAAGCTTTTAGTTGATAGACTTATGGGGGTTCAGAAGGTGGGGGAGCAATCACCTCCTCCTTATTCCTGATGTAACTTCCTGTTATTTCCACGGAATTTTCTGTTATTACTGTGGGTTAACATCATTGCAGTTGAAGGCAGCATTTTGCTTCCTTGTTTTGGACTTGGCTTTAAGGCAATGATCCTGTGTTATGTTAGCTGAAGAATTCCATTGTCTTTATTAAAAGCTGATGTATTTTGTAACTTTTTTTACTAAGTGTCACGTTGAAAGCTGAAGCCTAAAATGTTTTCTAGCTCTGTATCCTTCCAGTTTATAAAGGGAAAAATACTGTCATGAGCATACTAAAACAGTAAAATGGAAGCACATACAATTCAGTTGCAGTAGTTGTACCGAGCCTCTGGCATTCAGTATCTCCTGCACTATTTGAGTTTTGTGGGCTAAGTATTTAATGCATTAAAATCATGGATGTACTTACAGTTGTGTCGAATGCATTCAGCATTGATAGTTAATTAAAAGAAATTGATCTTTAAATATATATATTATATATTACATGTGTTTTAACTTGCACTCACTTATTGTCTGTTTTCCTTTCAATTGGGTGTCATGGAATTAACTTAATTTGTTACTGCTATTTAGCTTAATTTGTTACCAAGCTTAATAGTTTTTATCCAAGTCCATCCCACTACAAAATTACTGTTCTCTGAAAGTTTTATCCCGTTTTCTTATGCAGAACCCAGGACAAGCAAAACATTGCTGCTAGTTACATATGCAGTCATTGAGAAGGTCCCGGGTTGAACAGGAATGGAAGAGAGTGTCCTGAAAATGTACCTTGAGTCAGTACAGTAAGAAGTTGCAGGTTGTGATATGTTGATGTTACTGAAAGGGATCGCACTGAAAGGTGTGTACTCTGTTACCTAGGGCAAAATGTAGATGCTCGTTTGGCTACAGCTAGTAAAAGTTTATATTTCTTCCACCTTGTGGTAGATGTGTTGCAGAATATGTCACATTGCTGCTAGTAACTCAGTAATGGGGAAACTGCCTGTGAATGCAGCTGAGGAGCAGTCCCTCTCAGGTGGTCTGTGGCTGAATCAAAAGCACACAGTCATTGTGGACACCAGCTCCGCATGCACTGCAGGATGCAGAAAAGCCTCATTAGCAAATGAGGCATTAAATGAGCTCGTCTCCATTTGACTTTCTGAACTGTACCAAGGCAGACAATATACCATGCTGGCATGATAAATGTGATAGCATAAATACCAAGCACCCATTAGAAAAGTATAAAAATGAGCTATGCAGCTGCCAATAACCTATGATTGAAAGTACTTTTAAATTCCTTTCCCCTCTGGCATGCTATATATAAATTTTACATTAACTGTGACTTTGTATTCATTAAAACTTCATTACATTGTTCTTTAATTCATGCAAAATGTCTGGGGTTTATAAAGCCCACAGATCCTTCTTAATAAGTAATTTTGGGATATTTCATTAATTAAAGATAGTTTAGAAGCACAGATGCATTAAGAACATATACAATGCCTAGAGGCTGCTTTTTTAATATGTTATCTTGCTGTAAACACTGTAGAAAGTTTTGTTAACTGTTATAATTGGATCTCTTGCAAATGTCATGTTGCAAAACTTTTCTGAGGCTATAGTGACAAACAAAAAATAGATGTATTTATATATATTGATCTATGTACTGAAAATGACTTTATAGCCATGAAGCCTTGATGGGTGGTGCAAAATGCACTCTGCAGACCAAGGACTTGCCAGTGCCTCTCCTGGTTTCAAGGGACTGAGTTTCAGAAGTGCTGGATGCTGACAGCCCATGGAAGTCCAGGGAGGAGGAGAGGTATGTGGGTACTTGTGTCAGGCTGTGAAGTGACTTGAAGGGAGGCTATGGTAGAGCTGGGAACAATGTCCCACTTCCTGAGTGGAGCTCCGTCCATTCCAAACCCTGTCCTCCAAGCATCCAACTTGGATTTGTCTTTGCTTACTTGTAGTGACCCTTTTCTTTGGTTACTGCCATGGAGCTGTGAACATCCAGTTGGGGATAGTTGAGAACCTCACTGGCATGAAAGCAGGGAGCTAAAGTCATTACAGTTTGCAAAGGAAAAGCAGAGAACATAATATTCTGTTTCCCATCCCAGGTGATGAGCTAGCTGTGTTTTTTCCAGAGCCTGGGCATCACATAATTGTGGTCAAATGTGGTTTCAATTGTGTCCTTACAAACTGGTAGCACCCAGCTGCTTGGCTACAACAAGGTCTGGTGTGGTAGTGCAGCTCTTCATACCACAGCATCAGCAGCAGCTCCTGTGAGTACCACAGCCCTGGTGGTCCTAAGTCCTAAGTTGGGTGACCCTTGCAGAATGTCTGAGCCGATGGAGCACTGACCTACCTCAGGTAGCTTTATCCAGAAAGACTTGATACCTTGATTGTACCTTGAATGCGTTGCCCCCTGTTTTTGATGCCTATTTATAATTTGGGGCTCACAGTGTCTTGCCTGGAAGTTACATATGCAGATGTTAGTGGCATGCAAATAGAGCTGATTCTGGAAGTTGCGTTAAGCTTTAACATAAATGCTCAGTAGCAAGGAAATTCAGAGCAGAGGTACTTGAGGCTAGGTGCTTTTCTCACTTAGTCTCCTGCAAATTTGAGAGTGACTGTTGAATTACGTGATGGAATCAGCCCATTTCCTTTGACTCATTGAGAGATGTAGTTTTATCATCCCCCTTCAAGAAATGCGCTCATGTCAGCTCCTGTTAGAGCAGGCACTTCCCCTTCCCACTACTTTATGATTTCAGTTAATTTCTCTGGTTAGTGGTGGTTCTCAAAGAAGTGAAATCAGCTGGTACACAACAACCCAAGCAGGGCATAGCTGATGAATTACTTTTTCAGTGATTTTTAGAAACACAGATAATTGCCTGATGGAATGCAACTTCCCTGGGGCCATTATTGTCTTTCAGTTTAATGCAGACGCATTTAAAGGAATATCATTTACAAGGCAGAGCACTCAGTCACACAGGTGGATGGGTGTTAAATAATACATCAAATGCATTAGTAAGGAGTACCAGTTTGTTCTTGAGATCAGACTCTGTAGGGTTTTGGGTTTGGGAGAACCAGTGTCTATAGGGAACAGTGGCAGGAAGATGGTGTCCAGGCCAATCTTTGTGGAAGGTATTTGGGAATTACATACTCCATACCACATCCCTGGATGGAAGTGCTGCCATAGTCCTTATGCAGGTAAGTGCAGCTCCAGCTGGCACACACCAGGGCTGTGGTGTGGCTAAATATCAGGACTTAAGTTATTAATTGTCTTCCTGGATATCGTGTGAATCTTGGGTGTTCAACAGGCTGCTGAGGGAGGAGAAGGGTTATGGATCATGAGCACTTCTGTGAGTATGACACACCTTTGCTGGAGAAGGCTGCTGGAGGAGCATGATGCAGGAGCAGCATGAGATCAGGCCCGTCATCTCTGATTTGTCTCCTCGGTGCTCAGAGGTACAAGAGCTTTGGGAAAGAGGCATTTGTTGACTAATGTATTTGGAATTGGCTGATACTGGGTTTCACACTTGGGTCACAGCATGGAACAGACATTGATTTGGAAGAAGTGTTCTGTTGAATAATGCTTTATTTCTCTGTTTCTCCTTTTCCATTTCTTCTAGTGGGTCACTTTATTGAGTACTTAACCTCTGTCCACCTTTGGGACTCTGATCAGAGACATCTCAGTGGATGTGAAGGCTTTGCTCTTCCTGCAGGTCATCTTTGGAATGTTCAAACAGCAATTTCATAGAGCAGTTTCTCCACTTAAATCTTTTAGCTCATCAGACCTGAGATGTTTGTCTCCTGGCTGGGTCTTGTGCCCTACAGAGCTAAGTCCAAAAATGCTTGGCTCATCCTTCTCCCTTTATGAAGAGGGTATTTATAGTTCTGAAATAATCAGGTCTTAGACAGCAACAAGATGCAACTTAATTTTCTTCTACATCTTTTATAGAAAGAGGAAGCTACATGTCATACACTGTATTCTTCCAGAAATAAAATGAGGGCATGAATTGCTGTGAAGCATGGCCACAGCCCAGTACAGCAGCCTCCGAGCTGGTGAGAGCACACATATTTTCCTTGCTGGGAATTAGGGGCCCTTTTAGATTCAAATAATGAGATAATCAACATCAGTTTGAGCATCTTGCTCTACATGATCTGTGTGCAAAGTGGGAGTGACTCTGCTTCCCTCTCCTTTGCGTAACAGTCTCTGAAATGCCATTAGTGAGTCAAAGAGTGTCTCAGAGCAATTTCAGTTGCAGAACAATAAGATGTCCCAAAGTATTAATGCAGCAGGCTGCAGCTGTCCACACCATTTCTCATCATTGCTTCTGATGGCCAGAGAAATTCTTCCAAACCACCAGTCAGAGATGAACTCAAGTGATAAAACAGCGTTGGTGGGGGTGGGAAAATCCTTGGCATGCCATTGTTTAACATGTTAGTGGAAGCTTAATTGGGCCTTGTACTTCTTAATTAGAAGACCTTAACAAATTCTCATCTTAGTACTTTTGACAAGTGGTTTTACAAAGTTCAAGAGGCTTATCAGCATTGAGGCTGAGGTTCCTGCTGAAACCACAATGTCCCTTGAAAAAAACCCCATCATCTCCAGGATTCTTAATGAGTTAACAATAGTAGATTAATGTATACATGGAGAGGTTCACATCGCTAATGAGCAATCTGGACAAAAAGGGAAGAAAGGACAATCCTTTTTTCAGTTCTGTTCCCTCTTCTGCCGTGATTTAAAGGAAGTTCAGAATTGGTTGTTGTAGGGTAACAGTCCCACAGATGGGTATATTCCCTGTGGTTTCTGTTTTAGTTCTACAATGAGGTTGTTTCTAATGTTTCTAGCTTGTTGATCTACAGCCTGTGTGTTTTGCCAAGGAATTGGAGAGCATTTCTTCTCATGTATGCTTTGCATGCTCTTAGAAACATGGCTTGGCTGTAATATGTTGTTCTCCAAGGCCCTGGCTGTGGTATTACGGCAAATGGCTCAAACACCATCATTTGAAGGAAAGAGTTTATGTTACCAGGACAAGCTCCGAGCTGAACAGTAAGATGTGTTAAGACAACAGGTAAGACAAGAGGAGAGCTGAAATCAGTGGCAATGTGAAGGACTGAGAGGAGACGGAGGGGGGTTCATGTGCCTGGGGCAGGGGAAAATAAGGCTGGAAGAGGAGGAGGTCCTGGAGGTGCCCCTTCTTCTGCAGTCCTTGGATGCTGTGATTTTTGGGAGCCTGTAGCTGAACACCCACTCCTACAAAGTGCCTGCTCAGCTTGGTTTTCCTACTTTGAGAAGATACATTTTGGAAGCTGTATGCAAAACTTAGTTGCACTGAACCAATGAAGTTCTCTGTGATGGGGATAAGAGCTCTAGTGTCATGTTCAAACAGCCTAATTTTAGTTAAGCCCCATCTTAGCATGATTGGCTCCTTCCCTTTCTAAAGATGAGTTTATCTCAGGCTCTTCTTTCTACAGCAGCCAGAGGAGGAGAGTCCCAGACTGTTTATAGCACTGTTACCTCTCATGATCTCTGCCTGCATCTGAGGCATCTTTTACTCAGGAAAAGGTGGTTTTGAAGAGCTTGCTGAGATGTGGAGTTGCATTTCCTTCCTTTGCAGTGGATTTTAAACGGATGGGACTTGGCTGATGCAGCTGGTCCTGGGTGATGGGACTGGGACAGTCATAGGCAGTGGCACTTGAGAAGTGGGTGTCTACAGCCCAAGAACTCAATCACAGTTAGCTTCCCTGGCAGCACATTTATTTCCCTTTAAACCAGATGTATTTCTCTTCAGCTTGTATTAGCTATGAAGAGGTTAAAGCTAAACTGAAATCAATTGTGTGGAGAAAACTATAAGAACTTGTGCTGGTTTAAGTAAGTTGGCTTAAAAGGCAAGCTGAGTTTAAACAGGTGAGACTTCTAAACCTCAACAGGGCCTGAGGAGGTGGCCTTGAGTATGCAAAGTGATACTCAACTGAGAGTTTCAATTTGCCTAGTTCTCATGTATAATAAAATATGCTAGATGCATGACACTTCATGAATTAATGCAAGAGTATAATGCATGAAGAGGAATTTTTGTACAGGATTTCTTCTTATAATGCAAATGCCAAGCAAGGCTTTAAATGGACCTGGCTATCTGGAATCATGGAGCCTATTTCATGCTTCACTTCAAGGTTTGTTCCCATTTTCTCAACCATTTTATTATTAGAGGATGTGAGCATCCATGTGGGAGGGACCAGCACAAGCCCATAGAAAACCCTGCATGTATAGGTGAGCTTTCAGCACACTGGAGGCCCTCGTGGTTGTTCCCAAGTGAGGATGAGGCTGTCAGCCTGCTGTCCTCATACAAGTTGGTGAAAGGCATTTGTGAGACTCTGCTGGTGTGAATTGGATTACTGGGGCTGTTGCAGTGGGGGAGAAAAAGACCTGATTGCTTTTGTCCAGGCGCTTTGCCTAACGGAGAAAGCACATGGAGGGATCTCTTTAATTTCATGCAATGGACAAAAAATGAAGGTACTGGCAGGGTTGATGTACTGAGAATAAACCATAGCTGTAACCTGCCAGTATAAGGAAGAGATGCCAAGTTTACAGGTGATGCAGCAGCAATAAACTCTGCATCTCTGCAGAGAGGGATGCAGGGGAGGTGAGAGGTCATGGCCCTCTGCATCCTCCTTACCCAAACTCTCTCCTGACCATGGTGAAATGGGACCAGAGCCTGCCTCGAGCAGCACAAGCAGAAGGGAGGGCAGTCCTAGCCCCAGCATGTTTGTGCCAGCAGTTCCAGGATGACTGATGAAAGGACACCTGCATGAAACCCACCAAAAGTAGGTGATGGAAAGTGGTGAGTGCCAGACAGCTACAAACCCACATTAATACCAGGATATTGCCACTCTCCCAATGAAACCTGTAATTAGCTTTAGAAGAGGACAGCTGGTTCTGATGGCACAGAAATACTGAGACATGGCTGAAAACCCAGAGATCTTTCTCCTAATGCAGCTGGAATTAAAACTGGGGAGGGGGGAATAGGATTTCAATAGCTTATACAGGTAAACCTCTTATTTCCCTGAAACAGTTCATTATCTTAATATCTGGGCAAGTAAAGCAGCTATGTAAATGGGAAGAAGAAAGTTATTGCCACTGGGACTTCAGGCTGGGATTACGGTGGTTACAGGTAGGGAGTGTGATCAGTGCTGCTTTGTTTAATATCTCCAGTTCCACCCTGTGGTCTGTGCAGACTGCGTATGCTTCATCCCTGCCCTGTGCATATGGCATTTGGCACCACGGGCTCCTGATGAAAACCAGCACTTGCTTTCAGAGTGCCACAAGTGCTGGAAACCTCTAGACATCTAAGAGAAAAGGTTGATCCCGTTGCCTCCCTGGTTTAAAAGTTTCTGCCTTTATTCCCTGATGCAAACCCTCAGTTCCCACTGAGTTCTATATGAAATAATTACTTTCATGTGCAAGCTGGAGGAAAAGAAGTTTTTAAGCTGTGAGGAGTCTGATGTGACAATTCTATTAGGTTTCGGTGGGCACCTGCTTGACCCTGCAAATTGAAACTCCAGAAAGTGAGTCTTATCACGGTATTTAATTCTCTGTGCTTCAGCAGCAGGGGGTGAAAGGAGGCTGGCATGGGTTTATTCAAATCTATGTAGGGATTGAATGCAACAAAAATAACTCTATTTTAAAAAATGGCTCTAATCATGTGGAGAGTGCTGCTCTCTGTTCTTCCCTATCTCTGCCTCCCTGGCTCCTGAATGGGAAAGGCAAGTTGGTGTGTTGACACCACAGATGAGCTTGTTGGGGTTCTGTGAACTCCTCTGTCTGCACCCCATGCTTGTTTTTCACTTTATCATTAAAAGCCCATCTTGCATAGAGACGTTGATTCCTGTTGTAGAGGTGGGGTTGAGGAGAGTTATAATATAATGTTGCCTCACTAACAGGCTGATTCCAGAATTTGGGATCACTTTAAATGCCATGTATGTACATTAAAGGCATTAATGTAATTGAGAAAATGCCAGGTTGAGGTAATTTGGGAATAGGTAATATGCCAAGAACTTCAGCTCCTGGGAAGAAGCCTTTTGGTGGGAGAGAGTGGCATGATGTACTGACACCTCCCATTCCCCCTCCCCAAACCTCCCGAACATTCATTATGCCTTAAATATTCTCAAACTGAGGGTTTTTTCCAGTGGTCTAATTATAAACTTCATTATAATTGTTCATTAGTTTTATTTTGTTCAATTAGCTTAACAAGTTGCCAAATGAAATACAAGGCTGGCAATTAGCTTGATCTAATTGTAATGAGCCACTCAAATTGGGTCACCAAATATGTTCATTTATAGCACTTCCTTTTTTCCCCCAATTGCTGAACAATAACATAAATATTCACAGCATCTCCTGATCTAAGTAGTGGAAATTTCCCACTCATTTATTCAAGTAGAAACAAAAATCAATCATTTTGCTCTTGGCAGGGCAGAAGCAAGCAGTCAGGGCACTTGGTTGCCCCAGTTTAACACGATCCCAAGTCATGGGCACCAACCCCTGTCCAAGTCCCTGTCCTGCACAATAAAACATGCCACCTGAGCTGCCAGGGGGGAGCTTGGTTCTGGCCTAAGGTTTGTCTCTCTCTGAATTACAGAGAAATCTGCTTTTAAACACCTTGCAGAAGTACTTTGTGCAGCAAACCTTGCTGTGCTGCCTCTGCTGGGGCAGTGCTGAATGCTGGTGAAACCAGGAGAGGTCCTTCTTGCAGTGTCTTCAGGTTTGTGTATTGACCACAGATGAAAGATCCTCATCACTTGAGCTTGTCTGGCCCTAGAATGACCCACAGAGGCTTTGCCCACAGTCCCCTGATCTGCCAGCCTGGTTAATGTTGGACCCATAGATGAAGCCAATGTGGTGTTAGCCCAGAGAAAGGCTCCTGGGGAAACACCCTTGATAAAAAGGATCTCAAATTCCAATTTCTGTGGGGTTTGCAGCAGCAACCCACACTACACAACCATCTAGTGGTTTGTGGTGGAAGGAGCTGTGAAAGATCATCTAGATGCAGCCTGGCCAGTGCTCCAAGGGATCACCACAATGGTAATGGTGCCATTCCCTGATGAAAGCTGAAAGGTTAAACTGTGCTACCAATAGAGGGGAAAGCCCAGTGTCAGCTGAGCTTCCAACCTTTGGGCAAGGGTGCTGGGAGGCTTTGGGCAGCCAAAGACTTCATTCTGGGCTACCCCATGATTCTGGCCACCTTCAGCCCTGCACAGGAGCTGGTTTTGCTGTGATTTTTGGATAACCCTGAGCTTTCTTTTTTTGCCTGACTTCCCTTTTGCCATGCATTGCTCAGATCTGCTCCTGTTAAGTAGCTGCTTAGCAGAAGATCTTGGCTCACATGGTCCAGTGGATTTGCTGCAACCTCTTCCAGAAGCTAATATGGGTAAGAGAAATTATTTGGTATGAATAATTCCTCCTGCATGTTATGTGCATCACGTCTAAATCACAGGGGCGGGCAGCGCACTTGTGGCTCTTCAGCAAATGTAAGTGGTGGCATTAACAGGACTCATCCCTGGACTTTGGTTTCTCTGGGATCTTGTCCTGCATCTGACCGACAAAAACAAGATGAAATATTAAACTAGCCCAGAGACTACAGCTACTTGTAAGTAATTTATAAGCCACCACTGTGATGGCAAGCCCAATGGTTCCATGAAGCTGTGTGCCAGCCCAAATCTGTCCTTCTTCCCTGCAAAATGTGCTTCATCCCTGACAGACAGATAGGTTTGGTGATCTATTAATGCAGTCTCTTAAAGTTTCAGCCAGGGCCCTTGTTCTGTGGGAAGGGGAGAGGAGTGACTCATCCTGTTGGAGAGACAAATCTCCACCTCAGACAGGGCACCCACACTTGATTTTTGCTCCGCACCCCCCCTTTGATGCTGCGCTGTCTCTCACACTGTCTCTAATTAGTTGTGTTTGCCAGCTGGGACGCGGATGGTGTCAGTGCTCAGCTCGCTGAGAGGCTTCAGATTAAAGATGCCGATGGCACAGAACGGGAGAGAATTCATACCTCTGCCTTTCACAACACAGGCAGCTACCTCAGCTCTTCAAACACCAGCCAAAGGCATTGTTCAGCTTAATGAACGCACCCGTAGTGAATGTCTGCATCTGGGGCTGCTGCAGAGACTTCAAGCACATCTCAATGGTGGTTTTCACTTGCTATGCCCCAGCCTGACCCCTTGCTGCAGCTGGAAGAGCCTGAGTAGTTTTACTGGCTGTAGGGATTCACGGACACCTCTGCTATGCAATGGGATGTCCCTGCATGGTACAGGTGACACCAGGTACAAAGAACGAGTCCTGAGGCTGACATTGTCCTGGGTCTGTGCCTTTGGGCCTCCCCCCTGGTACCTGCTGGGTTTTGACCCACCAGACACCAGCAGGACCCATCTATCTGCCCAGTGCTAGGAGCGCGCTGCACTCGAACAAGCTCTGGTAAAAGCATCTCTGCTCCTAATTCACTTTGCTCACTTTATATTAGTTTTATTCCTGCTGGGCTTAAGTCAGGCAGGGACAGACGTAAACAGGCTTGTAATAAGCTACTAATATTGCAAAAGGGCTGAGCGACGCGTGGCTTTGCGTTTGATTCAAGTAGTTACAGTCATGATACCCATTAATTTTTGTAGTGCTCCTGGGGGCAAAAGTCTCTCCTTTTCATTAGAGACCTAGATTTCTAAAGATCCTGATGTTAGACACAGCCTGCTGGGTGCTCTGCTGTGAGAAAATCCCTTTGTTTATACAGAGGATGGCCTGGGGATGGTCCTGGCACTGGGGCCACCTCCCCTACGTTTTATTTAAGGCTCTGAAATGATCCCAGTGCTGTGCTGAGAGGCAAAGGGTGGGCGGGCTGGTTTTAAGGGAATTAAATATATATTCCAGGCAGAAATGTCTCAGTATAAATGTTGAGGCAAAGCAGCATCACACATGACAGGTCTTCAAAGCTGAAGCACGAGCCGTGCTCCGGGGAGGGAGGAAACCAGGCGGATCCCCCCTCCCTTGATTAGTAAGGCTTTCCAGGCACAGGCTTGCTCCCTTTCTGTCTCCAGGCTGCCTTTGAAACAGCCCCTTTGACAGCTTCAGGCATTTCTTAGTTTAGCTGAGAATGAGTGAATATAAAGAGAAGGAATCTGTAAGAATGACAGGTCCTGTGTGCATCTTTTATATACATTTCTGGAGCACAAAGACTATTTTAATGAGCCCGCAGGCACGTAGCTTTGTGTGACTCCTGCTTTTAGCAGCTCTTCAGTGACTGAGCTACCTGAGAACTTTCCCAGTTGTGACCTCGATGGAAAATGCTCTGGTTTTGGGGTTGGTTTTGCTTTGGGTGGAACATCACAACTTGATGGCTTGAGCGCGGGCATGGGAGCATCCACTGGGTCCCACGTGCATGTTGTGCCAGGGGCTGAGCTCTTCACATCCTCCTCCTAGGGCAGATCCTCCAGGCATCTCTTAGTATAGCTGAGAGTGAGCATAAGAGAAGACATCCATAAGAATGGCAGGTCTTGCCAAGCATCCCTGATCCCACCTCTCCTCCCCATACAGGTGGTTTAAACTGCACAGAGAAATCAGTCTCCTGTTCAGACCTGTCTTAAACCAATTTAATTAAATACAAGTAAAGGAGGGAGCAGAAATTATGGCAGTTCATCACCTTTTAGTCTCTGCAGGTGCTTGTCTACAGCAGGGCATCACACTTCCCACTGCTCTTTGCTTTTCCACCTGGGAGTAATTAACCTGCTCCCTTCTGGCGAGCAAAGCCCCCTCCACCTCTGGGAAGAGGCTTTAAGGATAATGAGAAAAAGATGATTAAAAGCTAGAAACACAAAAACCAAGACCCCCTGATTCAGTTCCTTCCTTGCTCACAGGTTTCCTGCGTGATGCTGGGTGAATCACTTACCTCTGTGATTCACCCAGCCCCACACTGCCAGAACAGCAGCTCCTTATCTCCCTTTGGTTTCTTCCTCTCTGGATGATGCCACAGAGGGGCAGGTTCCCCAAGGACCCCGTTTTGTGTCAGGGTGCCACATTGCAAGCGGTGGTGAAGTTTCTGTGGATGGGGAAGGATGGGTCACAGGGACCCCTCAACAGCAGGGCTGATGCAATTCCCTGTCTATAAAATGGGATTGTGATGATTCCTCTGTTCTACAGGGCTGCTGGTGGTACGTTCATATCAGCAGCCCCCAGTGACACACCAGCCCCAGGGTTTCCCAACATTGCACAATTGATGCAGTTATGTTTTTGCAAAACCTGGGTTTTCTCTGACCTGGAGCTAACACTCTTTCTTGCCTCTTGGAAGCAAGCAGGCAGCAGACGCGGTCTGACAGGGCAGCATTCCTTAATGAAGTTCTAAATGAACCGGGCAGCTCAACATACAAAATCAAAGTGTTTCCATTCAAAACCACCAAAAATATTTAGACATGACCACTTTTTCCCCAGCCAAAACTGCTTGTGGGGTTTGACTTGGATTCACAGGCTGCTCGAGTGAGCCCCAAACCAGCGGTTTAAGGACAGATCAGAGTGGGGGTGTTTTGAAATCACTTAGCTGGTTTTAGGTCTGGCAGGCTTGTTACAAATGCTGGTGTACCGAGCTTGGCCACAAGGGTGCCAAGCGATTAAAATCTATGGCGAGCTTTCAAATACTGTAACACACCTTGAAGGGTGATTAAATGTAAATCTTTCCTATTGTTATTAAACCCTGGTAGAAGGAAAGCTGCCATAAGGAAATAGTCAACTCCTGCCCCCCTTATCCGACATGGCTCTGATCCTGATGGTGATTTTGCAGGTCCTTTTATGCACATCCTCCCTCCCCTGCTCTCAAGACCAGGCCTGAGGATCTCTGTCAGATTGCTCTGTCAGATGAGACAAGGCAGGATGGGGAAGTCCTGCTGCCAAGTGGAGAGAGAGAGGGATCCCCAGGCTTCCCAGAGAGGTTCATATCCCCCCTGCTGAGTCAAATTTAGCCTAAGCAATGGCACTGCTGCAGTCCCACATGTACTTTATGGAGCCTCAGTGGTATTCAGGCTCCTTATTCCCTCTAGGAAATAAGTGCCTAAACACAGCCCAGGATCTGGCCCTGTCCTTACCTCCCTTTTAACTCCCAGCTGGCATTTTGCTTCCTAATACACTAAGACATCTTTTAAATTCTCATCCTTACTGCAGGGCACTCCCCAAACCTTCGTTCTTTTGACATGTGATTGATGTAAAAACCCAACATGTTTCCATAATGCTGTGATGCCTTTCAAGTCCTTTGTTACACACGGGTTGCCTCTGCGTGCAAAATCACACTGGCACAAAGAAAGTACAGCTCTATCCTACCGGAATAACTTGAAAGCAAATCTCCTTTGGGAAAGGAATTATTTTGAGGCTTACCTATGGGAAATGCTGACTCTGGCACCAGTGAGCAGCTCAGTGGCATCTCACTCACCTTTTGCTGCTCTCACATCAGAAGAAGATGGGAGAAGACAAGGCACGCTGTAAGCCAGCTAAGGGGGTTAGAAAGAGCTCAGTGGCCAATTCAGAAACCAGAAGCTCCAATGAGTTGTGCAAACTCAGTCAAGGAGCATTTACTGCCCTGTTGCTTTGACGAGGAAGCTGTGCTCCATCAGCTGTAGCTGTTTGCTTTGTTGATGCATCTGCAATTCTTCCTTATGCTTTTTGTATTCCCCAATAATCCCCTGCTGGTTTCTCACACCTCTTTTTAACTCAGCAAGGGAAATAAATCCTGGTTGTCCTTATCATTGGTGCTCAGCTGGATTCTCCAGCTCCCCCATGCCAAACTGCCTGAAGCAACCCCCTATAGCCCCAGTTTCACGAGGAGCTCCTCTGCTGCAAGGTGCCTTTTGTGCTGGGAAATCTCTAACTCTGTGATAAATTCTGTTTTCATTTGTTGGCACACAGTTCAGTGGCAAAGTCTTCAAAAGAGGTTATTGTTGGTATTTTACTTCGTTATGGGTCGTTTCTTGCAACACAACCAAACAGGAAGAAGATTGCTCTGGCATTGCCCTTTGTCTCCCATCTTACAGTCTGTAGACAGCACCTAACACTTGTTTTCATCTCATTTTTACCAGAATGAAGTTAGCCTTCATCAAAAGACAATAAAAGCGTGTTCTAGAGGAGGGAGAAGATCCTACTGCTTTATTTGGCTGAGAGGCACATAATGAATCAGTTCAGCTTTACCATTTCTCTTAAGGCCAAGTTTGGAAAGGCATTAACCAGACTAGTCCTATCTGCAGCTACCAGGATGGGGCTGAGCGCCTCTAACCAGTGCACCTGCATCCATGGAAGCAGGATGGGTTTCTTGTCAGTGCTTTTTTGGGCTGCAAAATTTCTCACTTTGGATTTTCTTATGCATGTTGGTTATAAAAATCACACTTGGAAACGTGTAGCGATGCTGGAATGAAGTCTAAATGCTTTCCCATGCTGCCAGAAAGGCTAGGTTGTGGTTGAGGCCACCAGCTGTGCACAGGACTCATGGCTTGAGATGAGGGGGACAGAAGGTGCTGGTGCGGCTGGGAGTGTCTCTGGTTTTGGCCAGCAAAAGAGGGTTGGCTGTGCCCCATGCACAGCTCTGGGTGCCTGTAGCCTGCACCCCTGGCCCCAGGGATGCAGCTGAGCTGCAAGGCAAAGCTCATGGATGGCTCTTGGATGCTCTTTGCAACCTCCTGCATGCATCCCTTGGGATGATGCCCTCTGCATGCTGCTTTCACAGTGGCATAAGCCTCAAGCAAAGCCACCCCCCTCCCCAAAATGCCTATGGAAGAAACAGGGGTATCTGAAATAACAAATTAACTGAATTTTGGAACACCAAGCTTCCACGAGCAGCTAAATGATCCTGTTGCACTTTGTTATACCAAGTACCAAGAGCAGACAGCGAGCTGACCTTCATCACTGCAGCTCGATTGATCAGTTTTACCTTCTCTGAGGACACTAAATCTGTGTGTTGTCTTGGGTTTTTATTGTATTTCCTCCACGTGTGTGGGCCCAGCCCCAGGCTGTTGCTGACTCTCATCCCACCACACAGCATCTCCCTACATGGGAGAACAGCGTTTACTCACGTTCCTGTGTGTGTGGAGTGGTAAAATATCGGACTTAAATTTTTCATGACATTCATAGGAGTGGTTATGGAGGCAAACAAGATTACAGCAAGTACTACATAAAAGCTTGTTTATGCAGGGAGGGAAAAGAAATCAAACTCAGACATGTTTGCAAAACTGCAGCAGAACCCAAGGGGATGGAGGTTTTTTCTAGTTTTTCCTCTACTTTTCTTTCTTTTTCCTTTTCCCCACTATTTTTATTGCAGTTGCTGTTAGAGCTCCCAGCTGAGTGCATTCTCAGTGCAAGGCTGGCTCCAGCTGTGGGGGATTTGGGGATCTGATGATAGAGGTCAACAGATCACAGGTGGTTTCATAATCAAAGCACCACTAAACACACACCTGCTTGTGTGAGCAGCTCACCTGTGCCTGCACTGCTGCCAGGTAGCACTTGTGCAAAACCAGTGGTGCCACCCTGCTTGTCCTTGTGCACGCTCCTTCACTCCTGCTGCAAGCCTCTTCGGGTGCCCTTTGCGAACTCCTGTCTGTGTGGCTTTACACGGCCCTTTGCATACCCCTTGGGATGCTCTTTGCACACCCATTGGGATGCGCTTTGCATGCCCCTTTGCACACATGTTGGGATGGATGCTCTTTGCACACCCATTGGGATGCACTTTGCATGCCCCTTTGCACACCTGTTGGGATGGATGCTCTTTGCATGCCCCTTTGCACACCCATTGGGATGCACTTTGCATGCCCCTTTGCACACCCGTTGGGATGGATGCTCTTTGCACAAGTCTTTGCACATCCCTTTGCACACCCCTTGGGATGGATGCTCTTTGCACACCCACTGGGATGTGCTTTGCATGCCCCTTTGCACACCTGTTGGGATGGATGCTCTTTGCACAACTCTTTGCACATCCCTTTGCACACCCCTTGGGATGGATGCTCTTTGCACATCCCTTTGCACACCCCTTGGGATGCTCTTTGCACGCCCCTTTGCACACCCCTTGGGATGCTCTTTGCACGCCCCTTTGCACACCTCCCTAGTGTTCCATGCACACCGCATCGCACCCCGTTGCACACGGCTCTTTCTTTTGCACACGGCACCCCCCATTCGCAGGGCACACGCACCCGGCTCTTTGCACACTTCCCGCCCCCCCACACGCGGGCACGCTCCCGTCCGGCCGCAGCGGGCTCCGCGCAGTGACGGCGGCGGCCGCCAGGGGGCAGCCGCGCTCTTCCCGCCGCCCCTCGGGCCGCTGAGGGAAGCCCCGGCCCCGCTTCGCTCGGGGGGTCCGGCCGCAGCCCACCGCGAGTGAGCACAAACTTGTGCGGGCCGCCAGCGCTGGGGCTCCGCAGCGAAGGGCGCACGGCAGCCCCCTGCTCCTGAGGGCGGCGGGCCCGGGGCAGCGCGCATCGCTCAGGGCGCGGAGGGCACCTGCGGGCCTGCCCCGCGCCGAGCCCCTGCCCCAATCCCCTCAGGTGAGGCTCCGCCCCGCCCGGTCGGTCCATCTATCGCACCGCTGCAGCCCCCGGCTGCCCCAGGGGAGCGCTGCTGCTGCGCCGCGGCGGGCGGAGCCCGCTGCCCCCCGGGGCGGCGATGCGGCGGGGCCGGCCGTGAGCGCGGGGCCGGCGGGGAGCGGGGACACCCCCCCCTCCCCTCTCCCCTCGCCTCCCCTCCGCGGGGCGCCCGGCCCCGCCGCCGGACGGGCAGGCGCGGGGGGAGTGGTTAACGGCTCCGCCGCGACACCCCCGGCCCCCCGCCCCGCTGAGCCGCCCCGCTCCAAATAAATCAGCACCATGACTACTTCTGGGCATGGAACAAAGAGGATGCTCTCCCGGGGCCCCGCGCTGCTCCTGGCGCCGCTGCTGCTCCTGTGCCGAGGTAAAACCGCGCTCCGCCGCCGCGACCCCGGCCCCTGCGTCCGCTTTGGGCTTTTTCCCTCCCCCCCCAAAAAAATTCTTTTACTTTATTTTCTCCTCTTTCCAGTTTTGTTTATGGCTGTTTTCCCCCTCCAGCCCTCCCACCGACGTGCCCACGGAGGGTCCCGGGTGTCCCCCTACTGCGCTGCGCGCCCGCGGGTGGGACATACGCAGACCCCATCTCCTGGGCGCACGGAACTCCTCCATGCACCTCCATAGCCCCCTCCGTTGTTTGCACAACCGTGGCCCTGTCCCCTCCCCGCTCCCCATGCGTGTCCCTAGCCCCCTGCGCTGTCTGGGGGTCGCTACCGGGTTGGAGGGAAGAAGGGAAAGTTTCAGGTGGCCGGAGCGTGGGTCTGGGAAGGGTCGTGGGGTTTGGAGCTCCCGCTGCTGCTCCTCGCCGCCTCTGCCTGCCCTTGGTAGGGGGGAGAGAGATGTACGGGGTTAAATCTCGATAAACCAATACTTCTGCCGCCTTTCCTGCGCTTTAATTTTAAGGAGAGTGGGTTTCAACGGGCTGGCAGGGAACGGGATCAGGCCCTGAGGGGAGCTGAGGTGCGATCCCTTAATTGCGGCAAGCTGCGAAGCAGCACGCCCCTGGCTGGAGGGGGGGAATATGAGTTCAGGGAGCACAGCAGCACTCTCTTTCATTTTTCCTTATTTTTCACTATTTTTTCCTTATTTTTCCCTATTTTTCCTTATTTTTCCCTATTTTTTCTTTATTTTTCCCTGTTTTTTCTTCACTCCCTCCCAGCTGAACTCGGGATCAGCCCTTTGGGTCCTAGGTGCGGGGGAAAGGCTCACCCCAGGCTGGCAAAGCGAAGCGCTGTCCTTGGGAAAGTCTTTTCCAGGACTTCTCTCAGGGCTCGTTTTCCTCCTCTTGCTCCTATGAGCTCCTCGGCAGATGTTGTTCTTAATGAACAGGGACTGTTAAAAGCAAATTAATTAAGGTGCATCGGTGCTGAAGTTGCTCAGCCACTCGCTTGCCTTTACTGCTGCTCGGGACGGTGCTTGTGTTCGGCCGTAATGCGGAGCCTGCGCTGCTGGGGAAACTTCACCGGGGCTTTAGAAATATGCCTAAATGCAAGGGGTTTAGGGAAAAAGGAGCGATCCCTGGGATCGCTGCTGAGTGGTAGCGGCAGCTGCTGTTCCTCGGGAGAGCACAGGGAATGCACTGCGGTAAGGAAATGTTTTGGGAAAGGTTCCTGCGGGGAAAGAGGAGGAACAATTTGCTAGGACCGAGGCGTCCGCCTCGTGGACACACATGCGATGGACGCAAGGGGGTCCTTGCTCTGCTTGCCGTAAAAAGCACCCGTTGCCTGTCGGCTGCCTCCTTTGCCTGGGTTTGTGCAGTCACGGGGGCACTTGGGAGCCTTGTTGAGCAGGACATGGGGACTGGGGTGCAGGGCACAGAAAGGGGCACCAAGTAGGGGACACAGTGCATGAGCTGCCCCGGTGGCTTGCTGTTGCCAGTGCAATGTCCTCTACTCCTTTTATTCGAGGAGAGTTAAGAGCAGCAGAGGAACAGGGTTTCTGGTGGTATTTTTTTATTGCTTTGACACATTAATGATAATCTTTTCTCTGATACTCCCCCCCCCCTTTGCCTCCTGTGTGGGTAGCTACCATGGTGAGATTGGGCTGTGGGTGTAATTCTTCCAGCGCTCTGAGTGCTTAAGCATATGGAAACCCACTTTGAAAACAGTTTGTGGTTGCAAACCCGCCGTCGTACCCATCCCTCTCCCCTGCTCTCTGAATGCCTCCCTGCACAATGTGCGCGTTAGAAGCTCGCAGTGTGCTGTCACCTCAAGCTGTGAATGTCCCCAGCCTGTGCTTCTTCCTCCTCCCCAGGCTGTAGTAGCATCCCTTTGCTTTTGTAGCAGAGTGCTGTCCCTTGCCCTATCCCACCCCTGCCGTGGACCGTAGCAACATCTGCGTGTGGAGACGGGGTCTGGGAGCTGGGGAAACCTCTTCCGAAAGAGGCGAGTGGTGGCAGAGCCCGGGAATGCCTCCCTCTAGGGCTGTGCTGACCTTCCTGCGGCTCGCTGTGCTCCAAGTCGCCTTTCTCCTCTGGATTACAGGGGTTAACGAAGCGCATCTTGGTTTGGGTTGTTGCAGCCGGGAGAGACACCTGCATGAGTCATGCCGCGGTGCTGCCATCTCCGCAAAGCTCCCAGCTCACACAGACGGTCGTGTTGGGCACTTGCCATTTTTCTCTATCTATTTGCTTTTCTCTCCCTTCCCCCTTGCTGGAGCTGGCTCTGGGCAGGCTGCGTTTCGGGGACTGGAGGTGCAGCGGTCCGAGTTCCTCCAGCCTCTTCAAAGCGGGTGGCGTTTGTTTCGCCTGTCAGGCAGGTCCCCTAAATAGCTTTGTGAAGGTCCAATTAAGAGATCACTCTCCTGTCCCCGGGTCTCTGGCGGCCTGGCTGCTGGCGTGTATGCGGCTGTGAGCAGAGGGTGTGCGTGTGTTTGGCAGCCAAAGGCCGCTCACGCCGAGCTCGAGATGTCTCTTGCTGGCAGCAGGCCCCTGTTTGTTGCTGGCATCTAGGCAGGGTTTTTGGCCACCTTCCTCACTGACGGTGCGGAGCCGTCTCTGAGGTTATATGAATAGGTGTCCCTGCATGAATTACTTGGATATTTTGTTTTCCTGCCTGGTGCTGTCTCACTGGCTTGCTCCTCTGCCCTGCACCCCAGAGCAGGTATGGGAACACAGGGCTGGCTGCTGATGGTGTGGGTATGGCAGTGCAGGGATGGGGTATGCAGAACTGATGAAAACCCAACTACTTCAGGCCCTGTAAGATGCACTTGGGCTGTCATGATCCACGTCTGAGGAAGGACCTGTGAATTGCTTTTAGACTGTGCCTCCAGCAAGGTGTGGGTGGAGAGACATTATGCTTATTTTATTATGTGTCCCTGTATCACTCTACGTAATATGCAGGCACTTTTTATGCAGAGGCTCTTCAGGAACAAAAATGAAAGACCTGTGTTATCTACTGTATAATAGATTTGCAGAATGTGATCATGCAAACTGTTGAAATGTAGGTTACTTTCCCCACATTAGTGCAGATTACAATGTTTTATGCAATGACTGTTCAAACTGATGTGATTTGAGGGACAGTGGGATGGGGAAGGCTGAAATTACACTGCTTCTTGCTCCTGCATCCATTAGAGCACTGTATTTCAGATACTCTGATTTAACTTCTCATCAGTGGAGCTGCTCTGGATTTATGCATTGTTACTGCAATTGACATTAGGCTCTCTGGGAGTGCAGGGGGCAGCTGTGTGACTTGCCCTGTGCAGCATTTTTCACTTCAACATCTGCCATCACTGGTGTTGCAGCTCCTCTGAAATGGGGAAGCCCACATCGCTCACTGGTTTGGGGTTTTGGTTATTGTCTTCAATTTGTCAGGCTTGGTTGCAAAGCTCCATTCACTGATACCTGACTCTGTGGCTGATCAATAGAGTCTGCTGAGGTTTGAATGCTGAAATAGTTACATTAAAAAAAATAAAAATCAATAAAGTGCAATTAATTTGCTGTATTTTATTACTGGGAATGATAGGCAGCTCAAGGCCTATTATCTCACATTTAAAGCAGTTTAGTGTGGCAGGGAAGGTACAAGCCCAGGAGCAGCTGTAGGAGGTCAGAGCAGGGGGTTGCAGAGGCTGGCACACGGTTTGTGTCTTGGGAAGGATTTTTGGATCAAGGAAGCATTCCTGAGCCAGAGATGGCATCTATTTATTTAACTGCTGTGATGGGTTTGCCATCATGGATTTGATCCCTCTTTGAACCCAGGCAGATGTCTGATGTACACAGCATCTCTGGGCAAGGACTCCCTTGTTTCTAAGAGTCTATGCACAATGGAGCATGGCAGTGATTTGGGCTGCATAGGGTTTTGCCACTGATGCTGATGGGATGGAGATTTTTACCCTGGTGTCCCTACACTAGGTCACGGTCCTCCTGCCCTTCTTAGCTCCTCAGAAATGTGCTGTGAAGCCAGGCTGCTTAGGAGACCTGTGCTGGCTGCTGTCCCGGGAGGGTTCCTTTGCTGAAAGGTAGAGGAAGCAAAGGGTATCTTTACTCATAGTGTTGGGTTATGGCAATTTCTAGTGGTGCTCTTCCCAACCTCAGCTGTTGAGGCTGATGTGAAGCACGAGTTCTGCCATCATGGAGTGATGGCTTCATCTCACAACGTGTGTCACTCATGCAGGTGGCTGCAGACCTGAGCTGTCTCGGAGGTGTGAGCAGGGAGGAAAGGGGAGGTGGTAATTTCCTATGTCGTGCAGGAAGGAAGCAAAACTAAAACCTTCTGGCCTTAATAAACTTGCTGATGAATGAGAAGCCATCCCACTGAAATAAATACTGTCAGCTCAACAAATTAAATTCACTGAATTTGATTCCCTCTTCTCCCCCCACCTAAATATAACTAATGTTTGTTAATGACAAGCAGTGACTTGATTTGTTGGCATAGCATTAGCACTTACCTCTGTCAGTGGCTCAGCTGATGCGCTGGCATGTGGTGGTAGCAGAGATGCCTTCCCAACTACAGCTGTCAAATCCTCTCGCATTAAGTGCTATGGAGGCTGGGGAGTGTGAGTTACCATGTGGTGCTCTAGATGTCGTGGAAGATACTTCGCTTTCATGCTGTTGGGAGTTTCCCAGCTGGCATTTCAGAGGAAGCTGTTCCCACGTGAGCTTGGGCAGGCAGAAATTACAAGCAAAGAGGTCTGATGACTGAACTCACAGGGTGGGCATGGGTTGTTTGGTGTATGGCTTTCCTTGGCTATTTCCATTCACCTCTGTAATGTAGAGTGCTGCAATGGGAAGTAACGCAAGTGCTGCGTGGAGTGTCTGGGGTGGATAAATTCAAAGTGGAAGGACTTGGCTGTTTGCACAGTACCTTCCAGAGTGGTCTTGTAAATATTAACATCTCTTCCACACTATCCAAAATTTCTCTTGCTGCACACTTTCAGCTTTCCTTTGTTTACATAAATGTGTTTGTTTCTGACAGCATTCAGAAAGCTTCATGAATTTATGATGTGCTCCAGATTCGAACATGTTTTTTTTCCTGTTCTCTTTTTCCCCCAGATATGTTCATTCTTCCCAAATTTTGGTGATGAAATGGCAAGAGGTGTGCATATTTCAGCAGGGTATTGAGAGGCAATGTAAACACCGTCTTTCATGGAAAATCAGTTTGTTCAAGTTCAAAAGCAGCCCAGCCTCCCTACTTGATCAATTTGCCTGTCATAGGAGATGATTTTAAAAGTGGTGATTATGTCCTATCTTGTCGCTTGGAACTTCAGGCAAGGAGAGGAAAATAAAGTGTAGCATTTGGTTTTAACTGTTTTTTTTTTCTGACTATTTCGTTTGGTGATGGTGGTAGTCAGGGGTGAAGCAAAGGGATGTCCCAAGGGGGTGAGGGATAGCCAGGAGCAGAGGGGTTTCCATAAGGCTGCTGAGTAGAATAACTGGAAACTGCATGTAAACCAGCTCTGCTTATCTCACCGTGCTTGCACCAACTGGCCCTTAGGAGCCACTCCGCCCCATCACTTCTTCCATGGTGGAGGAGACATGCAATGGCAGAAGGATGGGTTTCTAGTGATAAAGATGCTAAATCTTGGGGAGAGGGTGCTGGGGCTCTGTGGATGCATGGCTGTGTTCCTTCCACCCCAGGGTATTGTGTTGCCCTTGACCTGAAGATTGTGCAGGCACCAGAGGTGTGGTTATGGGGAGGAGATGGTGTAAAACCACCTGCTTTAGGCAGTACCCATCAGTGATAGTGCCACAAAGCTGCCCCAGATGGGAAGAAATGCTGGAAACCCCCCACTGATGCAATTCAGACTGGGGTAAATGGAGATGTGGGGACCAAAATCCTTATTCTGGCCAAGCCAAGGAGCTTGGGAGGCTCCAGAGATGGTGTTCCACCAGCCCACTGGATGGTGTGGGAGGTGGTGTCTCTGACCAAGCAGTCGTCCCTATCCTGAGCCTGTTTGTCTGCACAGGGGTAACATGTGCCCTAAATATACACTGGGGGAGTTTGGGTGTGGGCCAAGGGAGTTTTGGAGGTAATCAGCCTGGAGAGGAAAAGCATTTCTGCTAGAGAAGGGGAAGAGTCATCTTAATAAAATCATTCAGAAGATCAAGTTAGAGGTGCAGATATCTTTGGGGTTTTTTTGTTTTGCTTGTACGGGAGTGTTTCAAAACCAGATGGCAATGCAGAGATTTATTATCCGTAAAGTGCAGAGGGCTGGTGCACAGGACCTTATCTGCTTGTGGGCCCTGTAATAAACCTGCCAGCAGGTGATTTAAATCCAGTATTTCTGATTGGGAGAGTAGTGGAAGGAACAGGGTTTATGTTACTTATGGATTTTATGGGCAATATTAGATTTTTAAGATGCAGGAATGATCAGGGCATGGCTCTGTAGCACTGGAGACTTTCATTCCATTTATAAAGGATCTTCTCCGAGTCAGAGAAATGAACTGTTCTACATTATTTAGCAGCTGGGCTGCCGAAGCCAGCTGTTTGCCTGAGTGACAGACACAACTATTTTATATCTCAGTTTAGGAGTTGTTGTCAATTAGCTGCAGCATTTGCTTAGCAGCAAGACCTTTGCCGTGATGGGGAAGGAGGGCTGTTTAATGGATGCTGCAGCTCAAAAAAAAACTTGCACCAAAAAAAGACAAGAGTACATGCACCCTAAAAGGGAACCCTTGAGCAGATGGAGCAGGTTTCTATGCAACGAGCAATAATTAGAAACTCAAATAGTTGGTAGCTGCTGACTGCCTTTGGTACCATATTTTTATGTGAAAAAGGAGCAAGTCGGAGATGAGTTCTGGAAGGAGATGGTCTGGAAGTATGCATGGGGCAAGTCCTTGCCTGGTGTGAGTGTCTGGTGTGGTGACAGACACCAGCCATCAGACCTGGGTGTCTCTGTGCCCTGCTCTGCTGGGCTACAGCAGTCTGCAGTGTCACTGGTGGTTTTGAAAGGCACTTAGAGAGCTGGGGGTGCAAGGCCTATGAACACAAAAAGTCTGTCTTTCATTGTGTGCATAAAGGACACACTACAGACCCGCACAATGAAACAGGCTTTTAAAACGTTGCAACAGAAGCATCTAGAGAGGATGGTAAAAGCTCTCTGGAAGTAGTGGAGCTCTGTCAGGGCAAGCTTGAAGGCCAGCATGCCTCAGCCATCACCAAATCATGGGAATTAGAGCTGGAAAAGCTGGTGAATGAGCTGCGTTTCCTGTCTCCAATGGTTGCTCTGTACAGCCTGTTCCTGAGCATGGCTGGTTTTCAGTGATGCAGGCAGCAGGACTTTTGCAGCTTCCTTTCACAGCCTATTAGACCTTTCCCATATTCCGCCTACCTTTTTTCTTCTCTGCTTCATTCTGTCATCTATTGTATGACCAGAATCCAAAACTTTCCATCCTTATCACCCATCCACAACTGAATCCAGGCAATTCTGCAAGACAGGGAGAAATGGTTAAACAGTGTGTGGGAAACACTCAAAAGAAGGAGCCAAGCCTGGCACGTAGATGCATTTACAGGTGGAGGTTATTTGGAGAGTAAAGGGCAAGGGTTTGAAATGCATGGGATGATGAGCCATAGATTATGCCTTGAAAATGCTCAAAAGGCCGTTACAGTCACACTAATTCATTTCCCACTAAGACATTCTCCTCCAAGGTGTTTGGAAATAATGGAGTAGCTTAGTTACTAACATTATTAAATCCTCATCTCTGACAGCTATGAGAATTAATATACAAAGGTCTCCTCCTCTTTTATTTTAATGCAGCTCGGTTACTCATTTCCTCTCTTTTGCTTAGGAGTAGGCCACTGAAAGTTATTAGCATGAGTATTGGTGCAAAAAAGGATCAACTCCATGAAAAAAGAGACGCAAGCAAGAGAAAAGCAGAAGATAACATTAATTTTATCGCAGTCGAGGCATTTTTTTCCTTCTCAAATATTAATCATTCATCATTCTTCCATCTGTAGATCTCCAAAGGCTTTAGAGAAGAGAGCAGGCACCATTGAAGACATGGTCCATGCGCTCTCATCATCCTCATGAGGGGTCCCAGGGCAGCATCCCATGCTTGAAGCTTGGCTCTGGGGTTAGCTTTTTAAAGCAGCTGATGAGGCTTTTTTTGCTGCTGCTCTTTGAGGAGTGGGGCTCACCAGGGATGGGAGGCTGCTGAGGTGGTGTGGCCAATCTGTTGGCCCTGCTTGACATCTCCAGATCCTGTTGTGAGCACTGCTGAGGCATGTGGATGATGTCAGGGCTCTCTCAGGCTGCTCCAGAGCTGGTATCACAAGGCCAAGTGCCATCAGTTGTGTTGGAGAAGGGCTGAATTAGCACTGGTTTCTTTTGCTGGGTTTGATTTGTACCAGCCTGTTAGAACTGTTATGGGAAGTCTGAAGAAGAAATAAAGAGATGGAGTCAATGTTCTTTATTGCTAAAATAAAAAAACCACCAGCCTGTGGTGTCCACTCTGTCACATCCCTGGTGTGACAGAGCTGCTCAGTGATGGGGTCTGGGGACATCTCTTCAGGGACTGAGGAGCTGTTCTTCTGGTGTGCCTTTTTACACCCCAGATGTCCATGTTGTGCACCTTATTTCACTGCAAATCCTTCATATTTGCAACACTATTAGTGTTGTAATGAGGTTACTGTCATCTGCTGTAAGCCCTGGGGGATGTGGGGCTTTGATGAGTATCAGCTCCTGGGTGCACCTACAGCTATGCCTTGTCAAAGTGTCCTGCTTATCCAGAGTTAAAATATCTTCCTCTCTTCCTCTGAGCATATTGCAGCCCAACACATTAAATGCATTAGAAAGCTTTATTGCATTTAGCCAGTTAACAGAAAAGGAAAGTCAAAGAGAAGTCATTGCTTTGGTTCTTACACCAACCAGCAAACTTTCAGATGGTTTCCCAAGCTCCCCCAGGCGCTGTGTCCCCACACCTTCTCACTTGCTGCTCTACGTGTCCCCACTGCCCTTCCTGTGGCCAGCAGAGCCAGTAAAGCCAAGTCCAAGTGTGTATCAGCAGTCAGGCCCCTTGTGTCCCCTGGCTGAATGCTCAGCCTGGTTAGGTGTGCGGGGTCTAGGAATTGCTGTATTGGACTCCAGTCTGTGGGACTTCATCATCTTAGTTATTATCTCCAAAACAGTTATCTCCCTGAATGGCAATCTGCTATTGAAAATGGTATCTTTCAGCAGGGTACTCACATTTATTTACTGCACAGCTTATCCCATTAGTATAATCATTACTCCTTGGACTGGGTTTGAATTCAGAGCATCCCACTGTGGTACTTAAAGAATTAATTACAGAGATGAAAGAATTCCTCTAAAGACTTCTATGAATTGGTCTGGTTGAAGTGTTTTAGCTTTGCTTCAATTGGTGCAGTTCTTGTCAAAGAATTGTGAGAAAATGCATGGGTCAGTGATTTAGATTAGGCAAATTACGTTAGAAAAATTGATTTGATTTAGAAAGTGAGCTTTCAGATCACAGGGAATTGCCTGCTGCTTTCTCTGCTGTGCTCCTTCTCCACGAAGATGAGCAGAGGCGGATAATTCAGGGTTAAAGGAAGTGGCTATTGTAACAGGTTTGTCTGAGAGCTGAGGAGAGAAGGGCTGACACATATCTTTAGATAAACGATTAGTGACCCATCTGTTGCTAGCTGTGCATCAGCTGGAGATATGGATGGATATGGATGCTTATAAACAGCACTCACAGGCAGTACATGTAGCTTGCTAAAGAATTTGGTCCTTATTTTTAGGTTTGGATTTGTTGTTTTTCCCCCAGAAATGACTTTTCTGTGTGGCATACCTTCAGAGCTGGCATAGATCTGGGAACGTGTGCTGTGTGGCTGCTTTAGCCAGCCCAATGCCTGCTTTGCCTGGCTCTGTGCTTAGTCATTCCTGGGGCTGGGACTTTGCTTTTCATAGGTTTTTTTTTTACTTCCTTGGATCAAACTGAGTGTTTCCTCCTTCTGTCCTTCGTCCTCCTCTTAAAGGGACTGCAGTCCCTTGGCTGTGGCAGGATGATGCCCAACAGGGGGTATGTTGGGCTGCATCCTCTTGGAGGATGGTTTCTGAAAAGCACCTGCTGAATGAGCAGTTCCCTTCCCTGCGTGCTGAGGAGTTTCTTCCAAGTGCTTCACCTCACCGGCTCTGTTTTCCTGTGAGAATGACGGGTTGTGAATGCAGTGGCTGCTGGCCGGAGACCCAAAATGTTCACAACCATTTGTGAATCAGCACTGCGAATGGGCTCGCTGTGTTCCTCAGGGTAGCAGGGATGAAGTTTTGCAGCAAGTGTTTCACTTTGTCAGATTTCTCTTTTAAAAAAGAGTCAAGAAGTCAAGTTTTGTCTAGCAGTGCTTTTGTTTCCTTGTCACCTTGCAGAACCCTTTAAAGTTCAGCTTGCTTGCTGGGGTGCTGGGGAGATCTCATTTTTGTTCTGGTTAGTGCTGGTGGCATTTCTCTCCATAGCATCACCACCATCTACCTTGGCAGGAAGATCCAGGTGTGCAGCTGGGGTGCGCTGGGCCATTCCCTCTCCCCCAGCATGGGCATGATGGAGGTGCATGGCAAATGTGGTGCTGACGCAGTCGGGCGCACCCTTTGGCTTGAAGGGCGCGTGCGCATCCCTGTGCTGTGCAGAGCCTCTTCCATATCCCAGCCTGAGGCTGGGAAGAGAGATGGTAAGTGCAAGGAGAGAAGCGATGCTGGGGAGTGCTGGAACGGAGACTCCTGCCAGCAACTGAATTCAGTGCTGCAAAAAAGAAGTTGCAAAAGTAGCAATCCATCTGTCCACTTAGTGGGAGAAACCTAAGATCATTTCACAGTAATCAGCCCCCTGGTGTTTAAAAAAAACCCCAACAGAAATACTGCAGGTTTTTGCTTTATAGGAATAACTGGCAAAATCTAAAACACATTTATATGCCCAGAGTCTGTGGGTTTTTTTTTTTCCCCCCTCCTTTTGACAAGCAGAAGCTGTATTGAATTAAAAAATAAGAAAAAATAGATTGCCTTTGCTTTTGAGATCCCATGTATCTGCCATAATGTTTCAGAGGTGTTCTTTCCTTCCTGAAACTCTCTAGTTAATTACCAGCAGAGTTACAGGCAAGTGGATGTTTTTCTTTGCCACAGGTACAGTCGGACAGTGAACACTGTCGTCGTCACATATCTCATGGTAATGCATTGTCAAGGTGATGCATTATGCAAGTGCATCATTGCTGTGCTATAGCTGCTTGGCTCTACCAGTGCCTCCATTAAAACCCACACTACTCAGGGATTTTAATTTGGTTGTAAAAACTTGCTCCAGGCACTCTCTGAGATGACAAAGTCTGGGAGTGGGTTGGGTTTTTTGTGTAGGGACATAGAGGAAGCAGGCTCCAAAGGAGCTGCTTGATTCTTGCTTATGTGAATTGACAGGCAGCAAGTTGGAGGAAGATTGTAGAGATATCTGCCTTGGCATGTTGAACTGATCATACAGATTAAAAGAAGGGTTACAAATGGTGGGGTCTGAATATGGCAATCCCAAAAGTGTCCATCAGGAGCCCCTGTTGCAACATGTTGTGGGGGAGAGGTGTTCTGGGTTGGCATTTCTGTAAGCCAGGTAGAATTATGTGTCCCCAACAACCCTAGAGGGATGCAGCCCCCAGGGTCTGTCTTAGCCTGGTGTTTGGGGGCTGCTGGGGCTGTGGTGAAGGGAGCTGGACACTGAGCACACAAGTGAGATGCAATGGGGGCTTTGTTTTGGGACCAGAGTTGTTGAATTGCAACAGATGCTTTGCTGCTACACAACAATTTGTAATTAAAACACAACTTGCCATCCTGATTAGATTAAGCAGTTAAATTCATTTGCAGTATTTTTTTCCCCCTGCATTGTGTAATTAGCAACATATGATGCTTACATTAGCTCAGTTAAAAGTTATAATGATTAATTTGCACATCAAAACCTCCCCATGAATCAACTGGTACAGCACATAGGAGTGAGCTCAGTTAACAGTGTGGTTGTATGAAGTTGCCCACATGAACATGTCCCCTGCCTGCTCCTGGGGTATGGTGGCAGTGGTGTGACATGCTCCAGTGCAGTGGTTCCTGGTGTATCGGTCCTTCTGGACTTCAGCAGTGTCCATGTGCCTTGAATAGCTCCATAAACAATAGGGTGATGCTTGCCAGGATGTGGCGGTTCCTTTCCTGCATCTGCGTGGGGGTGATGCAACCAAAGCACCTGACTGACCATGCACCTGGAGCGCTTAAAAGCAATAATGTTAAGGTTACTGGTGGTTCTTGTTGTTGCTTTGTGAATATAAGCATCATTCTAAAGTGTTTTAGCTAAATTCTGAATGTTTTACCCAGGTTAATCTTTAACACGAGTTTTGCCTGAAGGCTTTGTAAGTCAGATTTGGCTCTAACTAGCAAAGAACCTTATTTAAGCAAGCTAAAACCAACAAGAAAACTACTATAAGCTAATTATAGTGACTTTTTTCCCCCTTTCTTATGTAGTCATAATATTGTCTTTCTTTCCACCTTCTGCTGAGCTGTGAAAATATTCTGCAAAATGATATTTTTGAGTTGATGGAAAAGTACACCCCTGTCAACAATATTTTTCTATTGTTCATCAGAGACAGGTTTCATAACGAAAGAGATCTGTGTTGGAAAAGTACATCAGCTGCAAACAGTTTGTTCAAAGTCTTCTCAAATAGCAGCCATGGTTTATGAGCTCCTGTAGAAGATGAAATGCAGAACGTGGCTTCTAATCTTCCAGAGCAGTGAACGGGGCAGGTTGTAATAATGTATTGCCATTTTCACAAAAGACAGATTTTATATTAAAGGTTCCAGTGGAAAAAGGTCTAGAGGTGTTAAAATATTTATATATTGTTTAAGTTGCTGTCTGAGGGTGCTGTCTCCTTCCCTGGAGCACTATGGGGGTCATGATCATGTAAGCAAGTGGAAAAAGAGCTTTCACCTTTTCTGGTTCATGTAGGTGCCTGTGTATGTGCACGTGCAAGCGGTGGTGTTAAATTGTTGGGGTGTTAAATGTTTCACTTTCCCAACCATCAATTTCAATTGAATTTCATAAGCCATTAAAGTTCTCCGCTGCTTCCTTTGCTGTTCCAGTTATGTGAGCTCCAGCCATTTAGCTGCAGGTCCTGGGGCATGATTGCTCTGTGGAGCAGCAAAAGTAAATCGGTTCCCAGTGTAGAATCTTTTATATATCTATGTATTTTTCTCTCAGTGAGTGATGATGTTGGGCTGATGATGCGAGTCTTCAGGTTTGGCTTTTTCTGGTCCAGTTCTGGATCCTCTCCGACAGCATCTCTTTCAAAAAGCTTTTGTGCCTTGCTTGAATGGCCAAGTCTTATATACGGAGGAAGAGGATTTCTTTTGTTGTTTATATATCTATCTTTAGAATCATGTTGGAAGTTTCGGGTTTTCTCCCTGTAGATTTGAAATGTTTATGAGAATGGTACTTACTTGGATCAAAGGAGAGCTTCTGGCAGTCCACTGACTTTGTGTCAGTACTGGCAGTTTGACAAATAATGAAAAAGCAATCATTTCCCCTTCTCCCCCTTTTATTCTGAGGATAAAAGCATGGTTAAGATCCCTGTGCAAAATAATAATTGCTCATGGCCCTTAAAAAGAAGAAAAAAAAAAATCCATAACATCCTTTAAATAGATGATTTGATTTTCCCATTGGTTTGTGTTTTGGACTAGTGAGTGTCTTTGCTGCCAGTCTGAGGCTAAACCTGACTAAGCTTATGTGGAGCCTGGTCAGGTTGAGTCTGGGAAGGATAACTGGGTAAGTAATGCTACTGCCTTGAAAGCAGCACCCACAGCAGGAGCTGAGCAGCAGAGATGCTGCAGGGCCATGCACTTGTGCTTTGCCAACAGAACTGGTTTGCACAGCATAAAGCTAAAGAATTTGCCTAAATACAGAATGAATGGGAAAAAAAAGAGTAATTTTCGTTTGCCACATGATTTAAAATAGCTCAAGCATCTTCTTAAAGAGCAGCTGCTGAGAGCCGCTGGGCAGGAGTTCAGGGCTGCCTGTTCCTCCTGGGGGGCTGATGCACAAGGAGAGCGTCCATCAGTGCTTTTCAAGGTTTCTCCTTTTCCTTTCTTTTCTTGCTTTGATGGCAGTGATGTGAGGATGAACTGTATTTTACACCTCTCCTCCCCCAGCAGCCAAATGGTGCTGTGCCACGGCCACCTTGAGTCTCCAGTGGCTGCCTGGGGGGACTGGGCTGCCTGCCCATCCCAAATACTGTGCCTTCCACCTTCCCGGAGCATGGACCTGTTGTCATTTCCAGCGACGCCAGGCACAGGAGGTTAGGCTGGGCCTGTACTCCTTGTCTGGGGATAACTGCAGCAGTTTCATTCCTTTTTTTAATGCTGCTAATTGGTGCTCTCAGCCTCAGTTCCAGCTTAATGAAGGCTGCTGCTTGGGAATCATTGCAAGCAGTTATGGAAATGTGCTTAAATGCCTAAATCTGTTGTACTTTTCTCTTTATGCGCTTATTCCTTCAAAAATGATAAATATTCCCCAAGTCCCCACCTGCCCAGGATGAATGCTTTCCTGGAACCCTGCAGGGGGGCTCCAGGTATCTCTGCAACAGGGAGGGCACACAGGGAATTAGTGCTGATGCTATGAGGAAGCCCAGCCCCTGCTACACCCCCTGTGCTGAGGAAGCACCATTTTCGGTCTGTTTGTTCCGTACTCCAGATGGGGCCTTTGGATGCTGGGGATGGGGACTGATAGAGCATCCAACTTCCCTCCCACCCAGGGGAGGAGAGCATCCCTCCTTCTCTGACCTGCCCATCACAAGCAACAATTACTCGAGCCAATGGCCCTGTTAAATCAACAGGGCTGCTAATTGGATGCTAATGCAGCGTGCCTGCTATGGTGCTTGCTAATGCCATGGCTGTGCTGCTCATGTTGGTCTGTCTGGCAGTCAGCATATGTCCCAGCTCTTTTCATGGTAGGGACTCACAACGCATGTGGAACAGGCAGTCCTGAGGAGTTGTGTCTGCCCCATCCCTGGCAGTGTTCAAGGCCAGGCTGGATGGGGCTTGGAGCAACCTGGTTTAGTGGAAGGTGTTCCCTGCCTGTGGCAGGGGTTGGAACTAGATGGGCTTTAGTCCCTTCCAAACCAAACCATTCTATGATGATGATTCTACATTTGCAGAAAGGTAGAGAAGGTTTAAGCTGTGCCTCTGTTAAAAGCAAAGAAAAGGGTTACTTGATGGGTTTTCCCATCATGGCTGTTGGCTGCAGCCATATGTTCCCCAGGTCTGGAGGGGTGTGAGCTATTTCTGGTGGTCCTGGAGGTTGTTTGGATGAGGGCTTGTGGTTTCCTCTGAGACAAAGCACCATCCATTTCAATGTACACTCTCGCAAGCCAGGCCAATTAATTCTGCTCCGGGCATTGAGCCAGTGATGGTAGGAAGCAATGATGAATAGCCAGGCTGTCGCTCCCTCCTCCAGGAGGGTGTTTTGGGAGGTCAGGAGCCACCATAGTGGGTGTGTTTCCGGAATGGTTTGCAGCTTGTTTCTGTTGGTGAGACATGGAGCTGGCAAAGGTGCTGCTTCCATGAAGGATAATGTGTGAACCTGAGTGGTTTTAAATGCCTCTTTACAAATTGGCTTTCCATCCAATTAATTCTGCTGTTTCTAATCTGTGAGCCCCCAGGGTGGTGACTCTGCACCCTTGGGGTGGCAGGGATTTCCAAGGTGCTGGGTGGATGTTTCTCTGCAAACGACTCCAAGTACATGGTGCTTCAAGACCAGGAGAGTGTCCAGGGCCTCCTGAATATGGCTGTGAAAGTAAAAGAAGTGCTTGTGTTTAAAGAACAACATCGGGTGTTGTTTATTTTTGCTCCTAATTAGAGGGAAATGTGAGTGGTCTAATTCCCAATTTTCAAGAGCAACGTTCAGCCAAAGTGATGGACAGGGAAGATGAGAAGTAACTGCTGCAAGCCAGAAGCAGCAAACCTGTGGTGCAGAACTAGAGACAGCTTTAAACTATGAACACAATTGCTGGAGGAGTCTGCCAAGGAACCAGATGCTGTAAATGAAAGATCAACTTCCATGGCTTGGCATTTGCCTGAGACCCTGGAAGAGGAGGAGGATCAGGGGGCTGTGTGGAGGGCTGGGGAGCAGTTGCTGCAGCTGCAAAATGGGTACTTTCAAACATACTTGGTCCATGTTGGTGTTTTTGTGTGTGGGAGAACCTGTTGGAAAGAGGTGACGATCAGTGCTCCTGTCTTGTGGGCCGTTTGACCCTATCCTGTGTATTTGCTGCCAGCTCTATATGGTGATTTGGCTGCTGGGAGGACCTGGGTGCTGCAGCAGCTTGAGCAGGTGGTGGTAAATGAGGAAGATGTGGCTGGTCTGAATTCTGAACCTTTTGGGACCCATTTCTGCCCAGAATCCTTCAGAACAGTCTGTTTTCCTTGCATGGCCAAGCTCAGTTGATTTTTAAACTAAGTGGCTACACGTGACTTGTCTGAGGTCAAACCGCGCTTGGCAATGCTCTACTTTTGAAAACCAGACTGGAAAGTTCCTGTTGTTGTTCACCCCAATTTATTTTTACAATTACTGTTAAAATAATTGCGGTCCTAGCAAAGATAAACAGCTGGGTTTAACATAATCAGTACAGAAACAACATCCATCATTTACATGGTATAAAACCTCTGCAACACAGCATATTACTGAGGCTGCATCTTAAGGAAAAGATAAAAAGCCTTTATGGGAAGGGGAACAGGAAATCAGCTGGGGTCCTTCTGCCTTGAGTTCATGTGAATAAGAGCATCAGTTTGCAGCAGCGACCCAGTCTCCTTTCTGCTTGTGCTTGAACCAAACACTCCAGAAAAGTGATAAACCAGGGTATCTTCTGAAAGCTGTGCAGTGGTGCTGCCCGGCGTGCACAAACACCACGTGCCTCTCACAGCTCGTGAAATAAAGGCAGGGAGCAGTAATTAGAGGTAATAGGGAAGTTCATGTAGTTTCAGGCAAGGACAAAGGAGGATGGTGCTGTTTTTCAAGCTAGGGAAAGGAAGGAGAGCTTTGTTCATGCATTAGATGTAGGGTTTTTTACAGTCTTAATAGCCTTTTGTTTTCTTCTTGTATTTAGCTTTAATCAGCTGAGAAGATGTTCAACATGCTCCTGGGATAAGACAGAGGTGGGAGTGGGATGGAGGGTTTGGGGCAGGGGGTTATCCCTAGCATCCTGAGGAGATGGGAGGAAAGTGAAGGTGGCTGGGGACAAATTCAGCCCCTGCTTCTGCATGCTTGTGGCAACCTGCTACATATGTGGCTGTGTTTGTGAGGAGTTGTGGATGTTTTGCCTCAAAATAACAGTCTTTTTTTCAAGGAGGGGTGGGGAGAGGCCTCTGTATTGCTGCAGCTTGGGGACACAGTCATGTGCAAGTCAAATAAGCCACATCATGTTGAGTGCTGAATGACTCTGCTTATTAATATAATAAAGCAGAGGAACACACTGTCATGACAGTCTCTGCAGCGAGAATCCAGGGGGTTCTTTTAACCAAGGCAGCATTAAATCTTTCTGTCTCCTGAAAATTGCACCCTGGAGGTACAGGCTGCAGGGTAGGAGGGCAGGAACATTTAACAAGGGCTTGCAGGAGTTTTTATGCATATTGTGGTCTCCAGAAGAGTGCTTTGCTGTCTGAGGTTTTTATATCTTGCTCATCACTATAGTTAAGTTCCTCAGGCACGATGAGGAGCAAAGCACTCTCTTTTTTTTTTTTCCTTCTTTCCTTAGTTTCAAGATGAAATTTTCTCTGCTCTAGCAGTGATACAAGACCTTTTCTTCAGATATACTATATGGAAACATGCTGTCATCTTCTGCTTTAGAAGCTGGCAAGTCTGTGCACATATATGTATTTTCTATATATACACATACACACCGCAGAGAGAGATGTGTGTATATATAGGTATTCCCTTCCACCTCAGATAAAATAGGCCTTTGTCATCTTTAACAAAAACTGAGTGTTTGTTGGGTGCTGGAAGATCAAATCCTCCCCAGGGTTCCCTGATGGGCTCACAGCCTGGTCTGCTGTGATCAATTCAAGGGCAATAGCACTTATTTCCTGCACCCCTGATGCTAGGTCATTGGGTGCACAGGTAGAAGACCTGATACGGTGTTAGGTAATGCTGACAGCCTGGCTGCCTCCCTCTGAACCCACTGCAAGACCTTTGAGGCTTCAAAGAGCACCATCATCGAGGGCTGCCTGCTGTGGATGGGGTTTTCCAGGAGGCTGAAGCACAGATCCTGCACTGCATTTAACCAGAGGCATAAAAGTTATGGGTTGTAGATTTTAAGGTCTTGCAGCCTAAAAGCACTTCTTTCCTGTCTTTGCAAATGTTCCTAATGCCGTATAAATATTGTCTTTGAGGTTTACTGGCAGCTAACATTATCACATGCTTTCATTTAAAGCAAAATCAGAGTGTCTATTTTGTATCTCTAAGAGAATTATGAATGCCCTCTTTGCACCTTTGCAAACAAATGGAGATTGACAGTTATTAGTTTATGATCTAACTACTCTGACAGCGTTTGACGCAGAGGGATTTTCAGTCATAGACTACAAGGCATCCCTTGTATGTGCTCAAGAGGGATGCTCAATCTGTCATACCATTGCTGACCATTTACTTGGCTCCCACTGGGAATCTTGAGATCCTGGGAGGTTGAAAATACCAATACTGAACAAACTGGACAAGTCACTGAGCAGAAACCTGCTGTTTGCAGCAGATGCTTAAAAGGGGTCTGAGATGCTGGAGTTTTTTCCCCATGGTCTAGTTTGCAGGTATTTGGGAGCAATACAGAAATGAGGGATTATGGTGTGCGTATTGCAGGTCACTTTTAGCAGTAATCAGAAGTGTTTAGCTCCTAATAAGTGTCTAATAGATCTGAATTATTTCTTTAATTGAAGGACTTAACGTGAAGAGTAACAAAACCAAAAAAAACCAAAGCAACCTGTTCAGTTGCTATTGCTCTGGTGTTCTCTGGCCCTCATGTGCAAGGCAATTACTGCAGGTCATACAGCTCATTTCATCTAAGCATAAGCAGCAGCTCTGCTGGAGTAAGGGTACAGGCAGCACAGACTGTGGGCCACATCTTGCAACCCACAGCACTGCTCTACAGGTCTGCCTGTCATGTCTGGCATATGGCATTGCAGCCTTTAAGTATGATGGGGTTTTCATTTGTCACAGCTGTCAGTGACTTGAATCAATCTCCAGTGCTGTTAACCCATCCTGAGTGGAGATCCCAGCAAAGCCTTCTGGTACTGGGGAGAAGTTTACTCTCTGCTGATACTTTGCAATAGAAAAAGAGACAAGTTTGTTATTGATCACAGATGACTCTGGATCTGCCCAAGGTCTCCCAGTTCCCAGTGCAGGCTGCTTTTCAGGTCTCTTTCTGTGGACAGTAAGCTTTGCAGTGAAGTCACTGGGAGGTTATCAGGGAAAGCAAGACATTTCCTTAATCAACCAGCACCACCTCCCTGCTTCCTGTGATGCTACGGATAACCAGGAGTTAAAATTTTGTAAATCACATAGAAAAGGCAGAGCACTTGTTATTCATTTTGCATGCAGTTATTGCTCCTGCTTCTCCTTGTCAGTATTTTGATTGCTGTGGAGATCTCTCTCTTCCCTGGGTGTAGGCAGCAGCGGAAGGATGGACATGCATGGGCTGGATTGCTAAGCAACACTGCCGGAGCGCTGCATACCCCAGGCACTGTCCTCACCTCACATCATTCTGCATTGTCCGCTGCCTCAGAGCTTGCTGGATTTCGATCTCACAGACCTGTCGATAACATTGATTAGGGGAGATTACAGTGATCATAAAGTTAAGCAGAAAATGGCATTGCCTGTTGCTGGTGGGAGACTGACGGCACAGGAATGCTGTACATGGGGAATTGATGCTCATGGCTATTGATTGGCAAACACTTTGCATTGCATTGAGTGTCAGTCTAGTTAGTTCATAAATTTATGGATGTCATTCTTCATTTGGCACAAACTTTCCTCCTTTCTGTGGCATTTTGTTTGGAGAGTTTGACTAAAATGGCAATGGGATCTGATAGGAACTAAATGGAGATATGGGAATAAAATATTAGTTTTATCATTTGCATTTATTATACATCTCAGAGAGCAGTGTTTAGCATACCTCTGCTTTCCTAATTTTATGTTTTAACATAGTTTGAAGCCCAGGGAGACTCATTCTATGTCAATATAATGATATTGGTACAATATTGGTAAAATATTGGTATTTGGAGATGGTTGTCAGATAACTTTAGTTTTCCATGCACAAGCGCCTAGTAAACACACAACGTTTATTTAATACTTTGGGGACAATTTTAAGTCTTTCAAATCTGTGGTGGGTAATTGAAAACAAATGTTAGCTTCTCTTTCATAGTGCTTCACAGTAGTCCCAGTGCACTGTGACTGCGTTTTCATTTTAGTGCTCTTTGGAGACATTTGAAGTATGTGGCTTCTTAAATCTGAGCTGACTTAGAGCGTGGGGATCGCTCTCTGTAAAATGCATTACTGCAGCGTTTGGAGGAGAGCCCGCAGTGAGCAGTGTGTGCCTCACTGGGTCTTGCCTGGTTCGTTCAAATTGCATGCATTCCTCACAGCCAACCAACTTTCTGGGATGCGGTTTAGTAAAAGCTTTGATGACAGCCTCTGGAGTGGCACTTTGCAGCAGGGAGGCAGTTCTCTGTGATCTTGGGGGGCGAGTCTCATCATGCCCCCTCGGGGCTCTTCATGGGCCAGATCCAGTTCATGGGGCGCTGCATTTGTGTTTGCATTTTGCAAGCAGTGAGACTGGCTTGGAGGAGCTGACCTGCATTCAGAGCAAGGCCTGAGCTGCTATGTCAGCAGTGATCTCATTTGCCATGTCCCCAAGGAGTCCCCAGGCTCCAGGTGGATGCTCAGTGGTTTTGCTGTGGGGACAAGACTCCAGAGGCAGCTTGGCTCAGCTCTGAAGTGAAAACCCATCCCTAGATCGCTGCCATGTGGCTTTTAACATGGTACTTGAAGAGAGCAGTATTAGTTGCACCTCCCAAGGTACTGAATTTGGGCTGGTGATGCTGAGGAGGAGTATGTCACATGTGGGATTTATCTTGTCTAACAATCAGCCATCTAAAATGGGCATTTAGTTCTGTGTTTAATTGCTTCAGAGGTGATTTGTCCTGCTTTGACTCGTGTCTCTGAGCACAGGGGAACAGGCTCCCTGGTGCTGCTGGGTGGCAAGGGACAGGCATGGGGACAGCCATGGGGTTTGTCTCCAACTGTATGGGGTTTTTCACCCCCTGCATGCTGGCACCCACCCCTCAAGCCAAGAAGTATCCTCCTCCCATTCTTCATGGGAATGTTTCTGAGGTGGGGAAGGGACCATCAAGCTCCTGATGCCTTGTGCCACTGTGGGAGAGGGGCCACCGTGCTCCTCTCCAAGGCATAGTGCTTTTGCTTTTAACAGGACAAACCAGTGCTGAAGAGATTTAAAGTGCATTTATCCTTTGAAAAGTGAGTCTAAATATAGTGCTGTGGAGTTCGATATCTGTCTCTCTGAGACGTTCAGATCAAATGTACCCATTTTGAGATTTTTATTTTTTTCCTCTCCTTTCTGTCAGCCCAGTGGCCTCCCCTGGGAATTTAAATTCCAGTTGAGTTCCTCTGGACTCGTGAATCACTTGCAGTTACAAAGGCACTGTAGTGTGGTCGGGATGTGTAATTATGTTAGTGTTTGGCAAGGCAGAGTAAAGGCCACCTCACCTCCCTCCTATTGTATCAGCTGCTGCTGCTATAATTACAGCAGTAAGGTAAGGGCTACTGTGAGGAACCTGACTCAATGCATGCAGGTAAGAGAGAGGCTAGGGAAGCTACAGTCCTTCCCAAGTGCTCTCCTGGAAAGTCTTTATATCCTCAGCCTTTTTTGTTTGGATGAGCTGGGGCCACAATCAAGCAGCAGCTTCTTTTGTGAGACAGGTATACCCAGAAAAGCCATTCTCATGAAAATGGAAATTCATCCCTAAACATCCACATTCATTTGTAAAACAGCTTAGAAATGAAAACTGTCAACACCTGAGACTGAGAGTCCATCTGGCCCCTGAAAGAGCTCAATTTTCCCTTTGCTGAGCTGGGCTAGGTATATAAATGTGATTGGCAAAGCAGCAGCAGAGGTGCCTGGGCTCATTTCTCTTTGCATCCATCCACTAGAGACTTCTTTTTCAGGATTTGCTAGGCTCCTGAATTGTCATCTTATCATAAAAAGGGAAATAAATCCTCCTGTTTGCCCTGTGCAGCCATTCTCCCCAGCTCTATCCCAGCATTGGAAAATTCTCTGCTTGTCACAGTGAAGTTTGAAAACCAACTTAACCTGTGCCTTGCCGTGCATCCTTTCGAAAAGATGTGCTGAAGATTTGTTCTGTTTGTTCATTAAATAAAACTAGCAGAGAAGAAATCTCATTCACATGCGTTATTTTGTGAGAGTGGCACATGCTGTTGACTCACACAATATGTCTCCTGGAGGGTCCCTTGTGTAAGAAATCTCAGAGCACTTCATCTTCACTCATTAATGAGAGGTTTTTTTTTCTTTTAGCAGAGCTGTTAAAAACTCTGATCTTAATTCTTATGCAAAAGATGTCAAACTATGCAGATCCAATATTTGATGTGTTAATAACCGAATGGGTTATAAGAGGGGGAATGAACACACAACCTGAGGAAATATATTGTCTTCCTGGTGGTGTTTTTCCACTGGTTGCTGTTTATTACTATCCGTGTTACCTTGGTAGCAGTTTCTGATGTATCCCTAGATAATAACATGCACACAGTAATATGAAGTATGTATGGTATATAGGAGCACATACAGAAGAAGTGAAATGAGGTATATTTCTTTATTTTCCTTTTCTTTTTGCTTCTGGTATTCTTGAGGCTGTAAAGCCCTTAGACGTAACTTGCTGACTCTCCTTATGCTGTCATGAGGGTGGTGTTTCTGTGCCACTCTCAGGGATTACCTTTGAGGGCCGTGTCCTATCTTGAAGTGGCAACAGTTGTGGTCCTGACGGTAGGAGCAGAAACTGCGTTTTCCCTTTTATTTCAGCTGACAATTGCCACAAGCATTGGTAATTGGATTTTGCTTCCTATCTCAATTATAAGAGTATCCTCTATGTAAAGAATAAAAAATGCATCACTGAGGTGGTACATGCTCAAGTCTTTGCCTTGCAGGCTGGGTAGGCAATGAGTGACTCAGAAATCTCAAGTTTTGTCCTGCGTTTGGTCAGTCTTTTGGAAGATACTCTCAGTTGCCAGGCTCAGATGTTTTTAATACTGTATTTCAGCAAAAAGTTGTGTTTCCTCCTTGGATCAACGTGTGGTGCAAGAGATGGGGCAAGGGCTTGCTAAACTGGATTTGTCTTGGTGGCTGGGGGATCTGAGTGTAGCTGAAGTATTTCAAATCCTCACCCAAATAAATTTTGCTTCCCAATGAGATAGTGCCCCTCTCCTAGCAGAGGGAATTATCATTTTCACCAGGCAATTTAAAGCTGTTTTAGGTGGTGGTTCATGCGTGCTCCATGTGGGGTTGATCTGGCATCGCAGTGATGGTTTTGAAGGTTCCAGTCACCTATAGTGCTGTACTAAATGGAACAGAAGGTAGTTACAGCACATGAATGGCAAAGGGCGTAACAAAAGCTGAAATCCATTTCTAGTAGGTATGAAATCCCAGGTATTTATTTGTGCTCATGTAGGAAATGCCATTGCAGTGGTGGCAATGAGCTGTCCCCTTGCAGGGGGTCGTTCCTGGGTATATCTGGCCTATTTGGTGATGCCATTTGCAAGGACAGTGTTAAGTACTGAGATTGGTGCTTTTCTCACAGGAAGGGCTTTTCCCTATGCATCCAGCCTGACTTGGATTTTCCTGGTTGTCTCTCTAGTCTGCAGCCTGTATCTCTTGCTGTGTTGCCCAACTTACTCCCCTGACAGTGAGCAGGAGTTTGAGTCACAGAACAATGCAGAATCAGGTCTCTGCTGCAAACAGGCTTTGGGCAGGTTGCTTTCTGGGCTCAGTTAAGGATTAGTGGCTATTTTGGGATCTTCTAGAGTTAGCTTCCTTTTTTAAAAAAATATATAAAAATTGCTTTTTGTGGTACAAAATTTTACAGAAAGCAGAGAAAATAATAAATGTGACAGGCTCTGCTTAGAGAAGTCTTTCACTTAAGTCAAATATGGCAAAGAACAGCTGCTGGTATCTCAGGATGGCTGCATAAGGACTGGGTCTTCAAAAGCACGTCTAACTTTGGGAGCCAAGCTTAGTACTGTAGGATGTGTATTTCCTTTTGTTTGCTGCTGCAGGATCCTTGCGTTTATGGATGCTCAAGTGCTCAACATCTGACTTCACCCAGATTTTCTCAGCCTGATGTTTTCCCCTGTTGAAGTCTGCTCCCATCATGGGTGAAAGAGAGGGTGCTTATTGCTGAGCATAGGGAGGAAGGCAAACCAACCTTCTGGCTTTGAACTGGGTTAGTTATGTACAGGCTTGAGGGCACTGCTGTGCCGCAGTGGATATTGGGGAGGAAGCCAGCTGTTTTCTGTGGGTTGCAACGGATGGGAAGTCTTTGGGCTTTTGATTTCAAGATGCTTTAGTTTGCTGCTCTTCTGGAGTCAGGAAATACTGTACAGATGCTGGCAAATTAATGACTTGGAAAACAAGATCTCATAAAGAAAATGTCAGGGTTTGGAGAGCTGCTCGGTGGCTATGGAGGAGAGTCCTGTGGGTTTTGCCATTGATTCCAAAGGTGCTGGAATAGCTAATTTTGGGCTTTCCTCTGCAGTATTTCATGACACGTTACATACTTGGCAGAACAAATCAGGTCACTGCCTTTACTATCTGCTTGTGCAACGTGTAACTCTTGGAGCTGGAGGGCACAGTTTGAAATTTGCACAGAAATTGGAATTTAGCTGCAAGGATTGAAGACACTTATTTTGCTTGGATTATGTTCCTGTTTATCAGTATCAGGAAGCTATTGGAGAGTCCTAAAAATTGAATTCTAGGTTTTGCATTTAAAAAAAATAAAGTATTTCTGTTAAAATGAGTTTTTCTTTGTGGAAGTTGGATATTGAGTATAGATCTGACTCTCCTGTGTCTGCAGGAAGAGGATAAAGGATAAACCAAGCTTAGTCTTAAAAGGTGCATAATAAAAGAGTTTTAAAAAAGAGCCAGTTGCACTGTTTTGAATCAACAGCACTGAACTGGGAACTACAGAAACCTTACAGCAGCTTGTGCTGCTTTCCTTCTATCTCCATCAAAACTGAAGCTTAAAAAAGTAGCCACTAATGAAAACACTGAGGCAACTATTAACTGTCATTTTCGATTAAAGCATCTAGTGAGGAGCCTGTGGGAGATGGCTCGAAAAAGGATGGTATTATTGCATTGCTTTAGAGCAATACCAATTTTTAACCACAAAATATGTTCTTGAGGCGTTAAGTTCTGGGCAAAGCAAAGAAAGTGACGATCCTGAATTACATAAAGCTGATGAAAATACATTTGTGGGATGATCTTTCTCTGCTGGTGAGAGAGTAAATGCTAATTTACTCCTGCTGTCTAAACTGAGCTGGAGGAACAGGCACACCTATGGTGAGTGTTAGGACCTTTGTGTAGAGCTGCTGTGCTCCCTTCCAGAGCTGGTAGCATTTTGTGGATCAACAAAGTACTTCCCATTTACATAAAGACTTATGAACTCCTCTCTTGAAGATATGATTCACTTCAGAGATGTGCAGTTGTCTAACAGAGCAATGACTGTTGCAGTTAGTAATGTATTTTGAGATCTTTGAGATTGGAAGATGCTATCAAACTCTATGATGTCTGTTATTTTAATTTTATGTTCTGCTCTGTACAGTCCTGAAGCCTAATATATCTTCTATTCTGCTAGAGGGAACTGGCTTCTTTTTAAGACTTTACAGGCTGTTTCTGTTGTGCACTGGAATTCAAATTAGGAATTATTCTAGTTTATTCAGGAAAGAAAATCTAATGTTAGGATAGAAACACAGGCAAGGTTCAGTGCCAATAAAACTGGGGGAACTGAGTTCATGGCAGCTAGAAACCTGCTGTAAGGTCCTTTGCATACAGGTAACAGCTGGGATTTTCAGCCTGGGTCTTAAAGAATACAAGCCCCTTTCATGTGAATTGGTATTCCTTGTAAAGAGAGAAGTTTCTCTTCAGTCCTTGTGCCTCATTCTCAGGGCACAGACTGATTTAGTCAAACCTTGTTTCAGCTTTGCAAAGAAAAATAAGGGATGGTTCTTACTACAGGCATTGATATTTGATTGCAGCTTTTAGGGATGACAGATATGTGCCTGACAGCGATGCATTGATGTGTATTGATCTCAGAAAACTGATGAGGGACCCAGACTTGAGTGGTCCATGTACGTGGAAGCAGCTGCAGTCTTATCTCACAGTTTAATTGATTATTGAAGGCTTTTCTGGCTTGCAAACGAGAGAGTTTTCTTATTAGATTTGGCCTTTAATGGCAGCACAGTTACCTGAGGGCAGAATTGCAGTGTTGGCTCATGAATGTTTACTGGCTCCTCCCTTCCCTCCTTAATGCTGCTCAAGGTGACAGTGGAACCCACAGAAGGTTTTCCTAATGAAATGTAGGAACTGTGTAAATCCATCTTCTGCACACAGAAGGTTGGGCTTTTTTTTCCCTCTGTTCTTTTTATCTCCTAGTAATTGTTCCCCCTAGGATCAGCTGCATCATATTAAAGAATCTTTTCTTGTTGTGCAATTAGTTTCAAAATGGCATATTTTGCTAGTGCATCAATCTTGCTCTGTTGAGGCTGGCGGCCATGGGCCAGGGAAGATCTTGGCAGAACTCCTGGAGGGGCTCTTTTTGCTCTTGTAGGCCCTGTGTTTTTAAGCCTTGGTGGTGAGGACACGTGCCATGTGCCAGGTCTGTCTCCCATCCCATGTCAGGACATGTGCTTGGGTGTTTACAAGTACCTCTTCATCTCCCATCATGCCTGGGGAGTGCTGATGTATTCACATGGGATGAAAGCAGCAGCATGGAAAAAACTAAGGTCCAATAAGGTATTTAAGCATTTAAGACCCATTAAGGTCTTCAGGGCTTCATCAAATCTGGTTTAATAAGCCAAGCTCATAATACTTAACCAGAGTTGCACAGGAGGCAGCTGGCATCAAACTTGGATCTCCCAGCCCCAAAGCTGATTCCTCACTGTTGCATCATTGTCCTCCTGCAGCAGTGGGTGACTGCATTGCTGGAGGAGGAGCAGCCACCACTATTTTTGTTGCTTCTGCTGCTACTGCAGATTCCAGCACTGGCAGACGTGCCAGCAGGCTGTTCTGTGGGTGGCTTCAAGCCTCTGCGTGCCCTTGTGTGTCTCCTGTGCTAATTCCAAATGCTGCCCCTGCTGCTTGTGTAAGTACACCACGGGTGTGAGTTTGCTCATCACTTGCTCCTTAGGAAAATAGGTCTGTGTAGTTCCCTCAAGTCAATGAGCAAACCTAGATATATTGTACAAGCCTTCTGGGCTTCTGACTTGGCAGGGCTTAGCCAGAAATCCAGCATGGATGGACTGAACATAGAAGCAGCTGGATGGATTTAGCTGTATCAGATTTTCAAGGAGGATGCCAGTAAGAGGTAGCTGCTTGAGTCAGGATATTAGAGCTGTTCTCTACCATTTTGAATAGGTTTCATGTGCCTGCGAGCTCTGGATCCTGTTTTGGTTTTGTTGAATATCTTTTACCTGTTGTAAAGCAATCTAGGCTTGTTTTAATAAATGCTACATAGCTCTGTACTGTAGCTCCACAGCAACATGAGGAAACTGGGAAAAAACATTCTTGGCTTTCAGCAAGCCTGCGGAGAGAGACTGGGTTGCTATGGGTTGGATTCTTGCATGCGCCACTGTGGAATTCAAATGCCAAGAAGGCTGGGAAAAAATAACCAGCGGGTATAACCAACCTGCATATTCAGTTACAGCAGTCATAACTAGAAAAGGTCTTTTTGATTCTCCTTCTGTCTCCATTCAGTAAGCAAAGCTAATAATGTTGCTTTTAAAGAGTTCTTACACTGTGGATGTTCTTCTGCACCAATCTAATGTTCATCTCAACTGCCAACCATGGGAGAGGATATTTATATAATAAGCTACCCCCATCATGAAATCCTTTTGGACTTAAGGAAAAGATGTATGGGATAGAAATGAAATGTAGCAGAGGTAAACAGAAATTTAATAAGGTTCTATAGGAACTCCTGTACAAACCGAAGGAGTTTAATAGAAGAGTTTATTTTTAATCATTCTCTGGAACTCCATAGCACGTTTTTAATTAAATTATGTAGGATGAGTAGGAAAAAAAATCAACCTAAGGAAAAAGGGAGTAATTTTCTATTAACCTTTATTCAACTTTTTCATAAAATGAATTAAGTTAATGACTCATGTCTGTTTGTGTTGTCTTGGTGGAAGCTCATATTTACAAAGTTTAAACTGTCTCCAGTATTTCCTTCCCCTTCCATTCCTGGTTTGGTTATTCTGTGTTTGGGCACTCACTAGGAAAATGAACCCACAGAGAACGTGAGACCAACTATAGGGAACTAAGCCCTGCTGAGCCTTTGATTTATTGTGGGACCATGGGGGTTTTAATTGTTTTTCCTGATCTGTGTGATTCTCCCTGGAAAGGGAATGCTCCTGAATTCTAGGTTCCTCCAGGCTGGTTTGAAATGGGTATCTAAAAGAACCACCTCGGCTCTGGCCATCAGCAAGTCCAAGTGAACCCATACGGTCCCACTGGCTTTCTGGGTCCTTTGGTTTTGGCCTCATTGATTTGACTCAGGATGTTGCTGTAAGAGCTGTACAGTGAAGGAATTAAAGACAACTTGAGGAAGTCATCAACCTTTTTGGATGCTGTAACTTTTTGGTAGGCCGTGGCCAAGCCTGGTAATGATTTATACTCACATGGGCCATGGGTCTCTTAAATGGAATTTCATCCTATGCTTTGAAAAATGCTTGATGTTCCCTTTAGGATGAGGGAAGCCAAGCCCGTAGATACCCCCTTGAAAATGGCTTTAATAATTAATCCCACGAGGCTTGTCAATGTTGCTGGTGTCTCCATTAGTTACACGCAGAAATAAAGACAAATGGCTCTTGTTAATAGCCCCAGGAATGCATAAATCTTGCTTGTTTATGGAAGGCAACACAAGGAGACATTATGTTACAAGGTTTTTTTTGTTCCATTTATGCTGTGTTGCCTGCCCCTATGGTCATGGACTTAAGTCAGAAATGTGTGGATGGGTGCAGTGTCCTGTTCTGCCTGCACTACCCGGAGGTATGGGTGGGAAATGCCTCTGCCATGGGACAGGGAGGCTGAGGGATGCAGCAGGGTGTAAGGATGCTCTTTGTGCAGGTCTTCCCCATGACAGGGGTTCTTGAGCCTCCACCCTTGGCATGAATGGGAAGGGGTGCACATCCTGGCTGAGAACTTCCCCTTTGCTGCAGGTCTGAGCTTGTTGCCCTGCAAAAGACGAGATTGTTTCCACAGAAAAGCTGTTTCTGTGGAAAGGCAGGTCATCCTGAGGGCTTCAGCCTCCTGTTTTGCCTCTTCCTCATGGCCTGTGCTTTCCTGCATCCTCCTTTTACCAAATGCATCTCATTTCATCTCACGCAGGTGATACCTCATGACACTATAAAAATGTTGGCTGAAAGAATTGTCTGGAGGCTTCTAGCCCAGGCTCCTGCTTGGAGCAGGACAGTTGCCCACATCAGGTCAGGACAGCAGGGAGCTGAACCTCAAACCTGCTGTGATGGGGATTTGTTCCCTCCCCAGAGCCTGTTCCTGGGCTCCCTCTGAGGGAAGACCTTGTTTTGCTAAGGGATTCCCTTCACTGTTTCTGCTCCCCTCCAGCCTTTGCTGACCCATTACTATCACCTGCCTGCCTGCCTGCTAAGCCTCGCCCCCCCCCCATCCAACTGAGTGAACAGTACAGCATTTCCTGAAAATACTGTAGTTTTTCAGCTCTCACAGCATTCTTTGCCCTTCCATTGTGGCCCTGCTCAGCTTTCACTGCTCATCTTATGAGAGCACTGGTCCCCTCATCGGGGACAGGTTGCTGCTTGATGAGGCCTGGCTGTTGCTGCTCCTGGTGGCTGTGTGCATCCTCTGACCAGGGGGCTGGACTTTCTTAAAGGGGTGCAGATGGGTACTTTTAGAAATCAGTTTGGATACGTGTCTTGGAAAATTTTGGCTTAATTTGTCTCTGTGACCGGGCAGTGCTGCATGGAGTCAGACTTCCTGGAAATCAGTAATGTAACAGGAGGCAACTGTGGCTGCTCAAACTGTCACTCATTCCTGAAACAGCACAAGGCAGGACTGAGGAATTTCCTATTGCTTTTGAAGTGGAGAAACAACCATTCTGCATAGCTTGTTTTAACAGTTGATGTAATTAATTCTGCTCTTTTAGCTGGGGCTGCTATTTTTATCAGCCCTGGACTTGTGTAGTGCTGTAGTAACAGCTCTGGGTCAGACCTCCTGTTCCTCCCAGTCCCGAGTGTGAGGTATGGCTCTAATTATATTTACAGTTAATTCACAGTTCACCGAGCAGAGCTTGGGGCCAGTTTCACAAGTGCTTTGCTTTGTTATCAAACCGCCAATAAATACGGGAGCCATTGTGAGCGAGCACAGGCAGTAAAACCCTAACAAGAGTGGAACTCGTGTGTCATTAACTCTGTGCTACAGCAGTTGTAAAGCACAACCCTGCAGAAGGAGCGCACGGGATATTGCAGCGCAGCCGTCTCAAAAATGATGTTTCACTGAACCATGATTTAATTGGTGTGTAGGCTTTCCTGCTTCCTTTCAGATGGTTAATGAGTACTGAGGTTTTTGCATGGAGGACAGTAGAAGATATTCTTGTGGTTTAAGTTATTAGACTGTGATCAAGAGATCTGCCTTCTGCTCTGCGCAGGGGCTGCACTTCGAATTTCAGAGAACTCTTCATCAGTACGTGTCTCAATTCTCCAGTCATAAAGCAGAGTAATGTTTGCAAAGGGGGGCTGCCATCCTAAGTCTTGCGTGGCTGCCTCCAACCCAGAGGTGGGATTCCTCCAGCTGACAGCTCCAGTTGTCTTTGCTGCTGGGCTCAGGGCAGCACTGCTGCCTGGGCTGGCACCAGACGTCCTGCTTTGCCATGCCGGGCAGGCTTCACACAGTAACTGGGGTGGGCAGCACAGCAGGAGGATGCCACCAGCCCTCCCACAAAATTGTTTTGTGCGTTAAACCAGCCCTGCTGTTGAGGCTTTCCTGCCCAGGCAAGCATCGATGTGTATGTGCCTCTGGATTTGTGTTAGTGCCATCACTGAGTTGTCTCTGGTATCATGCAGGTTTCCTTGTGGTGGGACAGTGGCTCTGGAGGGAATATCCCATAATCCTTCCCTTCCTTTCCTGTCTTTGCATCCATGCACGGTGGCTCTCCAGTTAGAACCTGATTCTGTGTAACTGTTTTTAGAGCAGACTGTGGGAACAAGGAATAACAGGAGAAGAGGGGGTTTGGATGGTGAAAGGCTTCTGTGCAGATCTGTCTTACCTGTAGACTTAGCATTTATTCCACCACCTCCATGTCTGATGACTGAGGTTTCTTCCCTCTCGTGTCCCCCAAAGCTCTCAGTGCTTTTCTCCTCTCCAAGCTGTTTACAAGCTCAACAGTTGGAGCTGGTGGGACCAGAGATAGGACTCTGGGACAAGCAATGCCGGCCTTGCCCATCAGTGGGAGCTTCCTCAGGGGGTGGTGCATGTTTTTGGAGTCCCTGCTGTTGGAGCTGGGGTTAACTGAAATTCTGTAGCAACCACCACAAGGGAGGTCAGGTCACCAGACAGGTTCACTCTGTTCTGGAAATACCTTCAAGCTCATTAAGAACCAGTGCAGCAGTGAGGAGGGAGGGTATGGTATGACCTGGCATTCAGAAAAATTGGGAATCATTGATTTGTCCGTCTGGGATAGTGGATGTATAACGTGGCGCTGTTATGCCTTGCTTGCCTGCCAAGGATAGGCTGTGTATTGATTAGAAGCTCATCTGTATTTTCAGATGTCTTAGTCAGGTTGCAGGTGTTGGAAGAGTTTTTCAGTATGACAAAACGCCAGAGTTATTTTGTGGATTAAGCCCTCTTCCTCAACTAAAACTCCTCTCCTGCCATGATGCTCCTTGTGATATGGATGTCTGTTTATATTTGAACTTTATTTTTAGACTACTGAGCCAGATCAAAGGCAGAAATTGACTTAGGTAGTCAGCTAAAGGCTGCCCATGCAGAGATACAGCAGAGCTATGCAGGAGGTTGAAGCCCCTGTAGTAACTTGTTTTCCCCAAATCCACTCCTGGCTGATGAGTATGAGCACATAATTCAGATCAAATTAGGCAAAAAGTGAGGAAGAGCCCCCTCTGTCCCTACTTTTTTTTTCCTTCTCATCCAAGTTTCATTCTGCTGCACCCCCCATGGCTATTTGGCTTTACCCAGGAATCTGAAGGTGGTGTGTCCCTGCTCACCAGCCCCATGGTCATGGGATGGTGTTCCCACTGTGCAGAACTGAACACCAGGAGTTTTCCTGCATTTTTTGGTTGTGTCCCTCACTAATACACCAGCTCGCTTTGCTTGGTAAAATACCAGTACCTAGTGGCAGGGAGGCACAAAAGGCTGCATTCACCTTATACTGAATCGATGCTTGGCGTTTGTCTCTCTGTGCTGGTTGCCAGCCATGGGTTCCCTACTAGGTTTATCCAGTTACTATTGTACTTATTCAGTGTTTGGATTCAAAGCAGGGTCTGAATGCTGTTGCCCTGTACATGCTGACAGAGAAGGCGCGAAATGCCTCTTGTACACTGATATCCCATTTCTGACAGCACTGGCTGGTGCATTTATCCACCTGTGAGTTACTGCAGGACAGGAGAGGGCAGAGCTGAAGCTGGAGCAGCTGCTGTTTGCAGACAGCTGGTGGGGCTGGTCAACATGTTACTTCCCCATGGACCAGCCCTAAGCAGCTGTCGTGTGGGAAGGAGTGACCTTTTTCCTCCTCTTTATTTATTTTTTTTCCTTTTTTCTTTTCTTTTCTCACTTCAGTCTGCCCTAGAAGCACACCTTTGTAAGTCACCGAAAGGATGGCGCTGGTATCAAGCTGTACCTGCTGTATCAGTAATTATAATTAGCTGTTACAGCAGGAATTATATTGGGAAGGCAAGCGCTGAGCCATTGAGTCCTTGCTATTATTTAAACTCCTTAGGTGCTTATGTTGCTCTTGAGAGTCAGAGTTGAGCTCTTAAATCACTTTGAATCCTTTTGGACAAAACAGTTATTAGAGCTGGGGGCTTTTTTTACAAGACCTCGTATGTGTGAGATTTCCCTGTGATGCACAGAGGTAATTGTAGAGTTGTAGCTTATATGTTTTAATGGAAGAGATGTGGCAGTGATTAATAACTTGGTCAGCTCACTCTGGCCCTTCCACCTCTAAGGCTGCAGAAGATGGAAAATGCTGTGCAGAGAAACACATCTCCTCTTGGGATGCTGGGCTGGAAGTGCCTGGTGAGGCTGAACAGAATACCGTGTAAATGGTATAATAATGCTGCTTAACTGAGGGTTTTATGTAACTGCAAATAAAAACGTTGGAGCTGCATAAGATCCTTTGTAAAACCTGAGACACCGAGTTCTTCCCTGGCTTCACAGGTTTAAGCACACAATGGAGTTCTTTAATAAACTGAAGTCCTTAATTGTGAAGTGCTAGGACTGTCCTCATGTGGTGAGGGCAGAGCTACAAGTTGTTACAGGAGATGTACAATGACAGTGACAAAGTGTTGTGAGCACTGGAGTTGCTCGAGACCACGTGCCCCTCAGCAAGGATTTAATTTAGCACCCTCTGGTCTCAAAAGCCACTGGACCCAGACCTGCCTCTGTGCAAATGTGTGGTGGTAGTGTTGCAGAGGAGAGTTTTGTGTCAGGATTTCCGAGAACATGGATAATACCAGGGATTAGGGCCTCTCTCAGTGGGCAGCAATTAAGGGGTGTCAAGATCATTAACGCATAATTAATCTTAATCTTTCTACTGCTATATATAGTTAAAAAACTAATACGGAAGCACGGATCCGTGAGCTCCTTTTGACACCTCTAATAATAGAGGCCAGCAGTAAACTTGTTCAATGACTACTTTGGTTTTTCTCTTAGGTTCTGAGCCCAAACAATTAAAAATGGCCTTAAAATTTACTCCCATTAGAAATCACACTGAGACTGATGAAACTACAAAAGGAAATGCAGGGCTGGCTTTGAGGGCTCTGGTCTGCAGTAGCTCTGCCTCTGAGTTGCTGATTGAAGTGCAAGATAGATATTTGAAATGGAATAACCAGAACTTTGAATGTTTGTGAGCAGTCCTGAGTTAGCAAATCACCAGGAAACTGGCTTAAAAAGAAGTGATTTCTTAGCAAATGAATTGTTAATTATTGAGCTCCTATGAATTCCTGTAATTTTAAAATCACGTTGGCAAGGGATCAAAAGAACATGTGGTGCCAGAGTGTTAGAGTATTTTTATTTATATCTGATTCACAATTGTCTCCATGGCAATGTGAGAGATGAAGGCAGAGGAAAGAAATGAGTTATCACATTATTAAATGACCCAGTGGAAAAAAAATTAAGACATGTTAAGGATTAATTTTACATTATAGAGCTGCCTAGCAAGCCATTATCATTACAGTTAAGGATTTGTTAGCATTTCTATTATAAACATGGTTTTGAAGTGTTTATTACTGTTTTAATTTGCATCAGCTGCAACTTCGCATACAGGTTCTCTGAAAAATGAATTCTAATTTTAAAACGCACCGAGCAGACCCATTTATTAATTTTGGAACATTTCACTGCTCTGTGTCTTGCAGAGAGTGAGATTTCTCCGCTCCAAGAACTAAATAATGGCTTTTTTGCCTTCATAAAGGGAAACCCCAGCCCCCTCAATTGGAGAAGCAGCCTTTACTAGTATTTTTAGTGGAATTTGGTATGGAACTGTGTATGTTTTTTACAGAGGTGAGTACAGCCCAGCTCTTTGCGAACTGAGCTGTTTCTGCTTTGCTTTTGTCAGAAGTATTGTCACTAAATGAATAGTAAAACAGAACAAATCACTGTCAAAAGTGAATGCCTCTTAGAGGACGGAGGGTTTGTTTGTTTTGTAGGGGCTGCTCCCCGCCAAGCAGAGGGGGAGAGATGCTTTTCATTGCAGCACACAGTTTATGCACCCCCCCCCGCTCTCAGTGGATTATTGCATAATGCAGGATAGCATTTTCAAGCTTGGCTAGCTGTGATTAGGAAGCTAAATGGGGAAAAAAGCAACGATTTTTGTTCTAAGGCAAAAGTATATTTGCGTCTTTCACCAGCAAGGGTGCTGAGGAGGAAAAAGTGCTTTCTCAGCAAGGGCACTGTGAGTGAGAAGCCCCACGTATGCCTCCACAGGGGAGATCACCCCATCAACTGCAATTTCAGGTATTTTCAGGGTCTTGGGAGCTTCAGATGCCCCAGAAACTTGGCTGCAGCATCACAGTGCTGCAGGAGAGTGCTTTGGATGTGCATGCCAGGTAGAAGTTGCCTAGAGGAAAGGCAACAGCAGGGGTGGTACCAGTGTTAAAACAGAGGAGAAAAGAGGAGTCTGGGCTTTATGGACCAGCCCATTTATCTTAAGGTTCCCAGAAAATCTGTGAGGCTCTGCAGGGCTGGCTCCAGTCCATCCTGATCAATATTTTCTTTCTCAATTTGGGTAATGGAATGGAGAATACACTTGTTCCAATGACAGGTATATAAAGTCAGGAGGGACTGCAGATTCTTGGGGAGGAAGAACCACAACCCCTTCTTAAAATAATCTGGACAGATTGAAATGGTGATCTGGATAAAAGGATAAAAGGGACAAGTGATAGCTTGGGGCAGGAATTGCTGCAGATGGCAAATAGCAGGCTAGGCAGCACTTCAGGAAAAGGCTCTGGGGTTACAGTATGCTGTCAGCAGGACAAAACTCAGCATGTCATGTAATGATAAAAAGGCACTCTGCAGGGCTGTGCGCAGGGAAGACACATGAAATGATGCTGCTGCTCCAGCAGCCCAGGGGAGGGCTCAGCAAGACGCAGGCCACAGCGTGACCACCGATGATCTGGCTGGGAGGGAGGGAAAGCCTTTCAATTGTATTGATACCCCAGAGGAACTCAGGTAGGCTGGATGGCTTGGTGGAAGAAGACACTGGGAGGAGTGTTGCTCCTCATAGGAGATGCACTGTACAATCTGGGAATGGATGAGCGCTGAACCTTGCTTTGTTTCCTCCAGAAGCCACGGTGACCAGCGGGGGAGTTTGAGCAGAAGAAAGGATCAGCAATACAGAGTTCTTGTGCAGCTCACCCGTTTTGTTGCAGGTGTCTCTCTTCTGATCACTGACCTACCTTGACTCTTCTTAGCTTTCCACTTTAATTGTACAAGAAGTTATTGAGAGGGGAACAGCACTGAGCAGGACAGAGCTAGCTGAATTACCTCTATGAAATGCTACTTTACTTGATTAAGTCCAGTGCTGTTTTTGCATGCAGCTAGCTAGCTCTCTGCAGGTGATAGAATAACTAATCAGAGTAAAAACATCAAATGAAATGAAATATAGACTGTAAACACCATTCTAATTAGTAGCTTTATGGGACTCTGTCAGTGACTGATCATGGAGCAGATTTCTTGCTTTCCATCTTGAGAATATTTGGGATATTAGTCATGGATAAATGTCTGCTTGTGTCTTCCTATCTGGGATTTAGGGTATTCTCATCCTGGTTCTCTGTGCATGCCCTGTCTATTATGAAGTATTGAAAGCTGTCCTTGGCCTCACACTGACCTCTGGCTTTGCCTTCCTATCGGTCAAATGAGCTTGAAGAAGGTGGCCTGGGTTTGGTGCTGTCACTCCTCTAAGTGATGGAATGGTTTGCTGTTTGAGGAGTCTTCTGATGGCTTTGTGTGAGGTTGGGCTGGAGGTGCACGTGAACACAGGAAAGCACAGCATCTGCAAGTGCTCTAGATGTGCGATGCGTGTGTGGGGATTGCTCTCCCTGGGTGCTTAGGGCTGCCAGTGGGATTCCTGATACAAATAGAGCAGCTTTTCTGTGCATACTCCAGGATAATGTGTTGATAAGACGGAGAAGGCTCCAGGGGGAACTTACAGCAGCTTTTCAGTATCAAAAGGGGCTCTGTACAAGGGCCTGTAGGGACAGGCCAAGGGGAATGGCTTTAACCTGCCTGAGGGGAGACTGAGCTGAGCTCTTAGGCAGGAGCTCTTCCCTGTGAGGGTGCTGAGGCGCTGGCACAGGGTGCCCAGAGAAGCTGTGGCTGCCCCATCCCTGGCAGTGCTCAAGGCGGGGCTGGGATCATCCGCTCCAGTGAACGCGTCCCTGCACGGGCCGGGGCCGGGGCCGGGGCCGTTCCTCACACGTTCCCCCCGCTTGGGCAGGTTTTGCCCTTATTTGGAAGTGTTTCCCGTAGGCGTCACAAGCCCCGCCCCGTGGTGGAACCGGTTGGAGCCGGCCGGAGCCGGGTGGGGCAGCCCCGACGGCACCTCACAGCGGTCCCTCACAGCGGCCGTGCAGGGGGCGCTCCTTGGTGCGCGCTTTAACGGGCTGTATTTCGAGCACCGTTCTTTCCTCCTGCGTGTCTTTGGAGCCGGGTGAGCCCTGCTCTGTGCCTGGAGCCAGCAGCCTTCGTCTTGGAGGTTCATCAAGGGTGATTTTCGGTAATTTGCTTTCCATTCTGTTAAAAACAAACAGCGTTTCTCGGCTGCGGAATTACCGCCTGTTATGTAAGCAGGAACCCTTTTATTTTTTTTTTTTCTAAATTCTAAAATACCCAAACACTTCACATTTAGGTCTAGATAAATATATATATATAGCCAGAGAACAGGTGGCTGGGGCTACACTTTGGTAGCTAATGGCTCCAGAGCTGTTGCATGTCTGAGGGGGAAAGTGGGGTAGCAGAGCCGGTGATCACCATCATGAGTTCCTCAAGTGAATTAATGTGTTGGTGCCTGGGTGTTCCAGCCGGGTCAGCACACATCTGTGGCAGAAGGGCAGTGGGGGGCTCCTGTGGACTTTTAAGGCCTTGCAGAATTAGCTGGTGGGGCTGTGGGGTGCTGGAAAGGAACATGGTGTGGCTGATGGCTGGAAAAGTGGTAGAGCAGGGGCTGGGGTTTTTTAAAGCCTTTCAGTAAGATGGAGAGGAGGAATGATTTCCATGACAACAATTCAATTAGGGAGAGAAATGAAGGCTCTTGGAGAGGGAGTGCGAAAGAAGGTGTCACTGCTGTGAACCTGGAGGGGGTTTGGGGGAGAGCAAGGGACTGAGTACAGTCAAAACATTAAAACACGAAAGCCTGATTATTGCTTGTGAATCAGCCCTTTCAAAAGGAAATAAGTGGTGGGAAGAGTGATGTGAAGCAAGCCCTTGGTGAGGAGATGAAGGGGATGGCAGGGGAGGGAGGAGGAGGGCAGGCAGGGGAGGGGAGCAGCAGGTACGGGATGTGGCCACACATCCTGCAGAGCAGCTCAGCTTCACTCCACTGCTGCAGTTCTTCCATGTGTGTAAGGGGTCAGTGGACAAGGCAGGTCTGGGGTCCATCTGAGTGTTCAGGCTCCTTCTGTGTTACTTTGCACATAGGTGGTCTCTGCAGGCTTTCTCCTTGTGCCCTGAAGCCTTCTATCTGTGTGTTTCCCTTGCACGTTCCAGCAGTCTGGGTACCCCTGCAAGCTGCTCCCCAAGTCAGCATCTAGCTATTTTCTGTTATCACGCTTCATTCGCTGATCTTTCTATATCCTTGAAGCCCAGCTCCTTTTAGTGCTAACTAGAAATGGTCTATCATCTCAAAATTACTTGGATCTTTCTTATAATTATTCTTGGGTTTAGACACTATAATTTTGGGCATTATATGGCTTGGGATACTTGGTTCTGGCACTGACGCTATTGATCTTGAAAAGTTTGCTTGGCCATCAGAAGCCCATCCTGATGCAATGATGATTAACAAAAAAAACCCAAAACAAAATGTCAGTGATATGTTCATTGAGCTATTTGAATTCTATGCAGCAAGAGCAGGCTTGAAAGGGAGTTGGATGTATTTTCCTGCTGTAAACCAAACAGGTTGTCAATTTGAAAGGTATTTGGTTATTGCTGATAAAAGACATGGCCAGTCTATAAACAGTTGGTATTTGTTATGTCTTTGTAATGCAGTGGTTTTGAAGACAAGCCTAGTGAAATTTCAGCTTACCGGATTAAAACAAAACAGCAAATAAATGCTCCTTGGGGTGGGTGAGATAGTGCTCTGCAGGGTAATTACTCCCAGAGCGTAGTGGGAATGAGGGAGCATGAAGTGTTGGTCAGCTCAGAGCAGCGTTGAGCTGCCAGGAGGCTGTGCTGGATCCAGCTGGGTGCCTCCAGTGCAGCACTCTGCTGGTGGTGTCCAGACCCTCTCCAAAGCTGCCTAATTTGGGGGGGACCTGCACCAGGACTGGAGCAGCAGCAGCTGGTTTGCATTGGTCTGGTGGGGTATATGGCATAGGCAGAGCCTCTCTCACAGTGGTGTACTTGTGGCCACATGGCTGCAACTGTGTGATGTGGTGATGGACAGTGCATGATCCCAGGCAGCACTAATGCAGAAACATAAATCCCCCTTGCTTTCGGTAAGCCCAGACATCAGCACTGCTTATAATTAGCATTGCTGCCCCCACATGCCTTTTCAGGATCTGGCTTTCAGCAGCTGTTAACTCTGCTGGTTATTAATTGTTTGGGCTGGAACAATCCATGGGCAGAGATTGGCACTGAATTATGGAACTTCTCTCCCTGCCTTTACCATGGATTTTCTGTGCAGCATCAAGGAAACAGATGCAGCCCATGTTACCTCGGTGATTCATGGCTGCCTTTCCTTGTTCTCTGGGATCCTACCTCGGCATTTCTGATTTGCTGGATTGCTGAGAGCCCCCCTCCTTGGAACTGAAGAGCAGAACACCTGTGATTTGAGTACATGCTGTTGTGTATTGGAAGTAAAGAAATGAGCTTGAGGCCCTCCAAGTCAAATGCCTGGGATGGTGGATGAGGTTTTAGGCATTTTGTCTTGCTCCAGCTGTGGAGCTGAGCAGAAGGATCACTCAAAGCTATGTAGAGAAGACCCAGTAAGGTTAGCTGAGCTCTGGGATGCAGTGTGGTGAAAGAAAGGCAATGAAGAAATGAGCTGCCTTGTGCTCAGGGCAGCCCAAGCAACATGCTGGAAGCAAAGCACTGACGGGTGAGGAGCGAGTGAAGCATTGGCTTGGAGCTCCCTGAGTGAGCACCCACTTTGCCTCACCCTGAGCAAGGTCGGTGGAAAAAGTCTGACTGCATATTTATATCTAGAGAGAGAGAGACAGTGTATAGAGAGAGACACTGTATCATAATGTGAAGCTAAGCAGCTGTGGAGCGCTTGGCCTTCTGTTAGAGCTCTGACAACCCCTGGTGCTCTCATCCCTAGTGTTTTATACAAGGAACCTGAATTCTTGAGGGTTTTGATTGCTGACTTACATAACTGTAAGGTTGTTTTGATTGGGGAAGGGGAAGCTTTGTTTGTTTGTTTGTTTGTTTGTTTTAAAAGTCACTTTATGTGCAGTAATGATAACACCGTAATTCAGGAGCAAAAGCTGCCCTGATAGAGTGAAAGCCCTGGGCTGATGTCAGGTTTTTCAGTGCAGCATCTGTGCACAATGGTGTCTGCCATCCATTTGCACTTTGGCATGATCCAGCAGTGTCTGAAATGAATGCCAGGAGGAGAAGTCAGTGGCTCTTGGTTCTCCTTTTTTATTTATAACTGATATTTACATACAAGGAGGATTTCACAGACCCCCCTGGTGGTGTTGCAGCCTGCAGAAAATTATCTCTGTACTATGTGTCATCTTTGGAGAGCTGCAGAGGAGCAATGAAGCCACACGTCCGTGTGGAGGGGCTGGTAAGCAGAAAAAAGGCAGTGCAGGCTCCTGCCTGTGGGACGTGAACTCTGTGTCTTCCTCATCTTTATTTTAAACCTTCTGGGGTAAAGTAGGAAGGGAGGAGAGGAGAAACCACCTGACTCATTTTCAAAATGCTCTTCAACGTTGATAGGAAAAGCAAGAATGTGTGATGGTGCATGAGGCATTGGGGATGACTGATGAAGTAGTTGGGCCAATATATCCTGCTACTTTTCTTTTTTCAGGAGATGATGTTGCTTCTCTTGCATGACCTCATTGAGTATTAGTCACCATCCATCTCACTTGCTCCCACACTGCTGCTGTTCTGAGTCTAGTCCAAGGTCAGAAAGTCCCAATAACCCTGGCAACAGTGGAAGGCAGAAGGACAAAATGCACCCTCACATTCCCAACTTACAGCTTAGTCATGTTTTTTTTCCAAGTGGCATTGTTAAAAAGTGGATATGATTTAAAAACATGCACAATACTGAAGCCCCGGTTTAATTGCTGGTTACAGATGCTGCTTTTGATCCAAGCAGAACTTCTGAGCCAAGCTGAAGTTCTTACAGAGAAGAGTTTGTGAAATTCTGAAGAGGAGGAAATCAGCATTAAAATAGCGTTCGTAGAGAATCTTAAGCAAAATGTGCACTTTTCAGTGAAGGCCTTTGCATCATAAATTAGCAACATCTGTCCTCCTATTCTATATGTTATTTCCTCTCCAAATCCCCTCTAAAATCAGAAGTATTCTTGGATACATTGAACCGTGGTTGAAGATGCTTCATAAAATATGCATAAGCACTTGTCACTTGGATATTGCTTCTTAGTACTTGCCACTGTATTTTCACAAGTTAACCCTCCAAACATGACTGATGCCTGTGGTGAATATGGGTTGCATTTCTAAAGGGCTTGTTGCCCGCTATGGGTGGCAAACAGCTGTTGAATTGGTCCTTCCTTTGTGGACTGTTTTTCAGAGAGCCCTCACATGTGCCATCATTCTGAAAACCTGCTCAGGCTTGTTCCCTTTGCTGGGGTGCAGGCAGAGAGCCCCAAAAAGCCTGGTAGCAAGGAACAGATTTGACTTGTATCTGCATTAGTGCCAGGTCCTTGGAGCTACAACTGGAGAGAGTCCAGAGCCAAAACTCAGTTTTCTGCAGTCTGCTGGAAGGGCAAGGGCACTTTTCTGTTATCGTGAATCAGAAAGAATAAGAAGGGGAGGAATTTGGTGCAGAGCTTGTCAGGTTGTAGAAATTGGGTTAAAACCCCCCCTCAAACCTCTTTAAGGGGAAGGGGGGGCAAAGATACATTCTGTGTAACTGTATTAGACTTTTGCATTTAATAATACTTTAGCAGCAAGTTTTAATTGTTGTAATAGTCTCAAAACTTTGCCTTTATAATTAAGTGTACATGTATTTCCAGTCTTGGGTGAACAGGCCATTATCAGGACCCAGGAAATACTGTTGTAGATGTGTGTTCAGTTCTGAAAAGTCACTGCTCTGTTTGTACAATATGGTGACTGCTGAAGAGCTGAGCAATTCAGAGTATGGTTTACAGATAAGCTGTGAGGAAACCAGATTTTAGAGGGATGACAAAATGTAGGATAACCTGTCATCTTCCCCACCACTGAGACACTGATGATGCCTCAAAGGGCAGATTAACTGTCATGGTTGGTTCAGGTACAGAGTGTGCTTGACTGCTCAGAGGGAAATAAGGGCTGGGAGGGTGCAGGAGGGGTTGCCTGGTCTGTGCCTCTGTCCCAGTGAAAGCTCAGCTCTACCTCTGAAATTCCTTGCAGATAGGCTTTCCTTCTGGCGTGCCAGTGCTGAAGAGCATCTAGTGCTCTCAGGCAATCTGTTCCAGTGTTTCGCTGTTCAGCAGATAATATTGAAGAATAAAGTCCAGTCCTGGAAAGCCCCTAAGTGTGAATGAAAACATTTAAAAATCGATACTGTGCTTTACAAGGAGAAAATGGGTGTGCAGTGACCCTAGAGAGAGATACCAGGCAGACTGAATGCCTGATCCAGAAGTCTTTACTCAAGCAGAAGTTTCATTTTATTCCTGAATTCTTTTATTTCTGCTTTACTGACTTAATGGCCCCATGCATCCATTACTGGCATGTGTATAGCTTTGGGAGCACTGAGACCAGCTTTGGGTTGGACTCGTTGGCATTTGGGCTGTTGTGTTATGAAACCACCAGCCAGTGAGTTTACTCACCACCCTGCTGTAACTGAGTGAGATGGAAAGTATCTTTGTCTCAGGGCAAGGAGGACAGGGACTGCCCATCCTCAGCCCCTGCAGAGGTAGGGTCTTGGTGACTGCTGAGTCCATGTGTTTCCACATAATCTCATGTGTGGCCAGGCTTTGCTTGTATTTTGTTTTGCAGATGGAGATAGCTTGGAGGTTTCTTTGTGCTTCCCTGATCCTTTAGCTCCGCTGTACTAGGCAGGTGTGATCAGGAATTACATGGCAGGAGGGAGAAGCCAGTGCTGAGCTTCATGGAAAAGCCAGGCTTTGCTTTTTGGAACATGCATTGCAACTCCTGTAATGCGAAGGCAGGAAACCTTAAGTGTGTAATCACTGAAAGGTCAGCTGGCTTCGTGCACATTAGTAACATGCATAAAAATTTAATGAGTCTTACTAATTGGTTTGTTGTGGTGGAATTTTATTAATGACACACCAGCGATTTTTAGTTAATGCTAAAAACTTAATAAAGTGCAATGAAAGCTGCTCTTTGCACATGCCTGCTTCTCATTGATAAAATGATAAGATTTGAAGCTGGTGAGGGCTGCGCTGTTGGAGACAGCATAGGCACAATCCCAGAGCTGGGGATAACACAGGTCTGTGGTAGGGCATGAATTCAACCTTCACTGCCTCTATTCCTCACTGCTGCTCCATTGCTTGAGCACCCTGATGCTTGCCCTGATACCAGTACTGTCAAAGCCCAGACTTCCTGGGACTTAATCTCCTGCTGTTGTGGGTTACCTTTATATTCAGAAGGTGAAGATTGGCTTATTTGCTTGTTGGATTTTGTAAAGCTTCTTGCTTTTGGAAAATTAACTAGTTTGGGTCTTTGTTTCAAGCCGTATATGCTGGAAACATTGTGATAAATGTTCAGGAAAGAGCAAGATAAGGATGTTGATCAGTTAAAATTGTATTTTTCCTTTTTACTCCTACACTTAGAAGGAACAGATATTTTTGTTTTTATTACAATCTATCCAATTAACTGCATGAATAAGTATCCTGCATTTCTGAAAACTAATATTCCTGAAGAAAACTACAGAAATGTTCTGTTTAAAATACGATGATGTCTTGCAAATCCTGCACTGCTGTTCAAACAACAGGCCTCTAAGACACTAATGTTAGGGAAACAAGGTGAGCTCTAGGGCTGTACAGGTTTAAATAAACTGGTTGAAGCAAAACCTACTTGCAGTCAATGTCAGGGGTTCAGTTAAGCACTTTCACCTCTCCTGGTGTGAAGAGGCAAAACCCAATAAATTCAGACATGAGCCAAGAAGAAGAATGTTACCTCTTCTGGGTTATCATCTCTTCCGTTGTGGATACCTCCAGTTTCTATGGACGTGTGCTGGGGAGCTCCCTGGAGTGTGCACCTTACATTCTTGGATAGAGTTGTTTTAAATGTGATGCTTTTCCAACTGTGCTGTGGAGTATCCCTCAGTGTGTGTTTGACAGCCTGGTGTCCTTGGAGCTTGGGGTGTAGGAAAACACAGGATCTCTCCATTTGCAGCCTTGTGCCCACGTCAGATGTGGTTATGTAAGATACGCGCAATTTTTTTGAGGGGTGATGTGCCAGGCACAAAGTGGAGCACTGGGGAGCCTGTATCTGTATTAATCCTTTATACTGATATTTTTCTTCTCCATAACTACTTGGAACTTGTTGAGAATTCATCTGGTTGCAGACTTCAGGAACCCTTGATGGGTGCCTAGCAGACAGGTGCATTTTTCCTTGCTGGGTTTCAGAAAGACTTCTGCAGCATCCTTGTTTTTCAGAGCTGGATTACAAGCAGTCAAAGTGCCACATTATGATGGGTGATCACTGCTGAGGTTAAACCGGAGTTTTGTTGTGGGCTTGCATTAGCAGCTTTGATTGACAAGTTCCCCCTCTTGAGCTAGTTCACCCTTCATGTTCAAGTTTCTGTCTTGCCCAGCCTTGCACTGAAGGGTAGGAGGGTGACATCAAAAGGGAGGCTCATTTACAGTCTGGTGCCTGTAAATATTTGTCTCTGAGCTTCATCTAAAATTCAGTGGAGGTGGTGAGGTTCAAAGGGTGTGTTTGGAAGGTAAGGGCTAGGATTTTTGCTTTTTATGAAGTCTATATTTTCCTACTCTTTGTTTGCTTTTTTGAAGCTTGCCAGCAGGTTTTTGTAAGAATTCTTGAAAGTAGTGGCTCCCACAAGGGACTTTTGGCAAATTTGGGGCCTGATGATGGCATTTTCCATGTCAGGCAATGAAGGATCTGAACCCCAGTGCACAGAGCAGTGAGTGATTTCTTCTGTTTGCAAAAATTAGAATTGTCTTAGAAAAAAAGTCTTAGAAATTTGCTATATGAGTAAGAGTGGCAGAACATTTCATTGAAGATTAGCCAGGAAGAGATCTAGAATAGACTGCCTTTGGAAGACAGTGCTTCCTGTTGATTAATTAAGCATCCCACCTTGGTGATCCAAACAGACTTGATATGTATGAGATGTTGGGTGAGTAAAGATGGCAAAATAAGGTTTTTTTTCTGCCAACAAGGTTTGCAGTACAGGATGCATCTGGGGCTGTTATTCCATATACAGCATTTGTATGTTGAGGCAGAACTGCGTAATCCTCTTTCCTATACTCTCACAACAGGACAACTGAGTCATTCAGCTCCTTACCCTGAGCTGAAATGCAGAGATGAGAAAGTGGTTGGTGAGGGTGCCTGCATGTCCTCAGTGGCATGTTCTACAATGGGACTGTAGAAATGGGGTCTTGGTGTGGATTTCCCTCTTGGGTGTATTTGGTGATCTTTCTTCCTCTCTTTGTGTCTATTCTCTTTGGTGATGGTTGTCTTTGTGTCTTATCTCTTCGGTGATGCATCTGACTGGCAGAGCAGTGGTATGGATCAGGCAGTGGTTGTGCTTCAAGCTTGGGTCCTTGTGTACCTCTCTTATCCCATGCCAGGTTTCTCACTTTGGCCAAGACTTTCGCTTGTGCCTCAAGTGGGAAGCAGGGGAGAGGCTTAGACTTCTTGCCATGAGGTCAAAGTCTGTCAGAATAAGGGTGGTAAAGTTTGCAGAGGACAATCTCCACCCAACTTGCACGATGTTTGTCATCACTCAGATGTTGATTTTTATGCTCACGCTAGCAGATTAATATGCTACCTGAGAAGTTACCTAATATTAGCCAGATCAAGGCACTGTGCAGGAGAGAAACCAAGAATAATTAATCTTGGAGTGCTTGAGAGCAGTAGCAGTTCTCCCAAAGTAGGAGGAGAAGCAGTGGTAGAAAAGGAGGTGAAGGTGATCTCAGGTAAACTGGTGCAGATGTTGCTCAAGCCGGCTGGCATCTAAGGAGCTTTAGCCCTCAGGGAGGATTCTGTGAAGGTGGGACCTCTGAGGCAGGAAAGCTTTTCTCCCTACCTGACTATGGTAGATTAAGGGCGGGACATCTTCATCCAAGGGATGATGAAAAGGCTTCAAGTATGGCTTTTATCTTTTTGAACTAGTGATTGATGGTTTCTATTTTTAGATGTATATTTAATGGAAATAGCAGGTTTTCAATCTTTGTACAGTCAAGTTTCATTTCTACTCCTGCCACTTCCGCTTTGCTCACTGCTGTTCCTGTCAGTCTCTCCTGGACTGTTGCCTCCTGCTTTTCCTCAGACTGTGTTCCCTGTCTAGTTCTGTCTCTTTTTTTCCCCTGTGCTGATTCACAAGCCTGTCAGCCTTGAAGAGTGTATGATCTTGGGCCCTGTTGTATGCCTCTCCTGCTATTGCCATGTTCCCCCTAGGAAAGCATCCTGCTACAGCTGGGTGCTGTGGCCTCCGTCTTCATCCATGAAGCTGTAAAAGGAGTGGGCCCTTTCCTTGGCATCCAAATCAAGCCCACTCCAATTAGCAGAAGTGGGAAGCATCTGCATTTTCTTTAATGTCAGTGGGGCTGCAGGTATTCAGGACCTGTTGAGAGATGGGAACTTTTGAAAGTATTAGATTTAAGTTACTGGGTTTTTTAAGTACTGGCATTTTAAATTTCTTGCCTTGCTGCTGTGTGCTTGTCAGTAGATATAAATATAGCTGGGAACTTGGATGAGACCAGTTTCCCACCGAGCTTGGGGGTGTCTGGCTTTCTGTATCCCAGACTCCTGGCATGGTCCATGACACTTACTAAAGGCTTGTTAATTCTGAGAGCCAATCTTGAATGAAATCCTAGACTAATATTTGACTGCATCCCTTTAAAGATTCAGCATGTAGTGTTGTGTTAGATTCCTGGCACTTGCTTCTGATATAAATTTGAAATGCTGATGTTACAAATGAGCTCTGATCCAAAGTGCTCATCCTGTAGGTGAAAGTTTGAGCTCATAAATTTATTAACTCTCAGACCATTATCAAAATCAATATTTGTTCACTTTTTTTGCATATTTATCTTAACAGTGGCTCCAGATTTACATTTCTGATCCATTGTGGGTGTTGTCTGTATTTTAAGTCTGCATGCTACAACCAAGTTCCTATCCCAGCTTCAAAGGAAAATATAGGACCAATTTTAATGACAATGTACAATTGTACTGACATGTCCCAAAGCCTGAGGAAACCTGTTCATTAAAAATTAATGGAGTAGGAAGTCCTGGCATAAAGTAAAGCCTTGAGTGAAATTCCGTGGCTTCATGGACTGTTAATTCTTTATTAGGTTTTCCTAAGGCTGAGATAAAAGGCATTTTATCTTTTTTAAGGTTTGCATTAACATGTCATTGAGTTTTATAGATACATTGATCTTCGTTTGGCTAATCGAGAAAGTGGAATAGATATGTGTTATAGGCTAGAGCAAAGAAAACTCACAACACTTCAGATTTTCTTGTTATTTTTAGTTAAGTTTTCTTCAGATACAGAATTGTGACCAGTGGGCAGAGCTGTGATTTTCAGCTCACTGTATTTTATTGGCTATCCTGCCTCAGTTTCTTTCCCTTTTCTTGATCTTTTTAAATTGCCTTTACTTTGTAGCTGCTTTGGCAGTGAGGTTGGTGTGTCTTCACTGGAAACTAGCAAGGTTTGGCAGTATTTCTTAGAAATACTGTCCATGTCTGTGATGGGTTCTTGGCTACCTGAGACTGTTTTTATAATGTGTATTCCAGCATGAGATAGGGCAATGAAGTGTGTCTTTCGATTCAGAGAAAGGACCTGAATTTGACCGATGCCAACAGTTTCTTTCCTGCCCATGAGCAAAGATCAAGTGGTGGGTCTGCAAATTTCCAGGAGAAGGCACCATGTCATAGGACATAGCTGGGACAATGGAGGCTGCACATGGAGTGTCTGGGAAGATAAAAACAGTTCTTACTCCCTTACCCTGGCTGTGAAATCTTGGCCTGGTTGAAGTTGGAGGGACTTTGTTAAGCCAGGGATTGATCTCTGCTCTTTTGGCCAGCCCGTTAGTGCCTTGTGTTGCTTGGGAGTCTGTGTCTTACTGCTGGGGGCTTTTTATGGTGCCCATCTTAAGGAGAAACGCATCATCCTCACCAGACTCACTATGTGCATTTATTAAGGAAGCCTCTATGGAGAAAACTATTAATAGCCATCGTTCGTAACAAAGATTGTGTGGTGGTTGGTGTATTAGCACTTTGCATGAGTGTGTGAAAGAGGAACAAAATGATAGGTGGATTTTGTCTTTTCTCTGTTGAAATCATTGTTTCATCAGTTTTGCATGTGCATGATGGAAGTAGACCCAGGTGACAAAGAAGGGGTGGCGATGGGTCTCTGCAGCTGGAGAGAGTTCCACCCCAGATTGGATGTTTTGTTCCCAGCCTCATTAGAGCTCTGCACCTTGACAAATGGGATGAACCAAACACTGAATTAAGTTCCCTGTGTAGGACTGTGTGATGATGACCTTCCCTGCTTGTTAGCTCTGAGGTGGGCAATCTTCCCGTTCTCCACACTGGATGGACTGCCAGGCCTGTGTTCACAACAGAAAGGCACAGGTTGGTTTTGGAGCTGGTCTCCTTTGTATCAAGGGCTTATTTGATCCTTTCCTTGCCAACCAGTCTTGCCAAGCCAAAGCATCAGAGCAGCTTAGATCTCACTTCTCATCTTCAGCTCCCCACTCTTGCAGCCTCTAGCAAATGCTTATTTTAGCACCAGCTGTCTGTGATCCCTTTGAACTCTCTGATATGAGATTAAATGTTAATTTACTATGTATCATTATAGGATTATATGTTATCTGTAGGATAATGGAATCCAAATGTTAGAATAGCATGTTTGAGATTTAGTGCTTGCACAGATTTTCTTCCACTAAGGAAACAAGAATAGTTGAAGGTTAGAAGACTGAAAAAGAGGTGAATTAATCTGACTGATCACATCTAGCTAAGAGCTCAAGCCCTGAAAGAATGTAGCCAGAGGTTCATAATCTTTTTGCAGAGTTCAGAATAAGCAGAGAAATAGTTGACTGAGCTTTTTGAAAACTAAGTAAGTATGAAGGAATTGTTATCCGCTTTGGGTGTTCCATGGGCTAAATCCGCTGGATAAATTATGCAGTGTGAATTATGTACTCGCCTGTAGTTACAAATGCCAGATGAAGCAGAGTGCTCAAGTGACCTGTATGCTGGGTTTCTGCAGAATTTTATTCTCTGGGCTGTGGGTAGGTGAGCATTACTAGATGTAATAAAATATGACTTGAACTTGAATTGACTTAAAACTTGAACGGCTCTTGAATGTTTCCACACAAAGATTTACAGGAGATGCCACCAAGCAGAAGGTGAGCACAGTTTTTTGCTGCTCCCTCTCACTGCCCATTATGGCAACTTCAAATGGCCAAATGCTGACACCGAGCTGTGATGGAGCTGCATCCTAGACACAGAGATGAGATTGGGGTTGGTGAGGTCAGTTGGATTTACGGGGTCTTATTCCAGTCAGAAACTGGGCCTGCAAACTTGTGCTAATGCAAGAAGTGGCCCAGAGGAGGAGGAAGCAGATGTTTGTATTTGTAACCTCTGCACTATATTATTACTGGTACAAATTCAGTTTCTATTTCTTAAATGATAAGTTTTCCCTGAAATAGCTGACAACTAGTACTGCATGCTAACCCTATGCATAAACACTCCTGGTGTGGAAAGTTTGAGCCTCAACTTTCCAGGTCTCTCAGCCTTGAGTCCTTTTTCCAAGCTGCTACACATTGCTATTGGTGAGTTGTTTCAATTCAGAGGTTAAGAGGGGAAAGTTGGGAAACACTGTTATAAATTAGTGTGCATCCAGTTCGCTACCAGCTCATCCTCGTAGGTGAGCACTTTCTGCTCTGGTCCAGGCAGCGGCCTAAACTAATTCTAAACTAATCATCATCTTAATGTAATCATTGTGTTGATGTTCTGGAGTTTCCTATCTCATGTGTCCGGTTGGGCTATGAGTGTGATATCTTGTGACTCTTTCTCAATGTTATAATTGCCCTGTCATGGAGGAAATAATTAGATCCAGCTTTTTGCCTTCTTGGGCAATCTCAAATCTGATCTGATTTATTTCTCTTGACTCTTGAAGAGTTTGAAAATGCTGTCAGCTAATGCTCATTATCTTCTATTACCTTAATATAGTAACAGAAGTGAACCTCCTCATCCAACTTTGTGTATTCCTTGGGAGTTCTTATTCTTTGCCTATAAGTTAATAATTGTCTGTGAGCAAGATAACTGTATTTGGTGCATCACAGTATGAAAGCCATAATAAGTTTTCACTTTCTTTCCACACCAATATTTTGACAAGATCTTCTTGAACTATCTCCTCCAGAGCTATTGGGAATTTTCCTTGTGCTTAGAAAATCGAACTCTAAATTACTAATCGGCAGCAGACAGAGAAACAAACACTCAAGGAGTCCTGGGTGAGGCTGCAGGCTCCTTCGCCCCTGCCCATGAGGAGCCGTTCTCCACGTGTGAATGACAAGCTGTAGCCTTTGCTCTTTGTAGTAAGAGGAAAGTGCTACTGAGGGATGGTTATTTTGTCCATTCTGACAGCATCTGCCGTGGATTTGGAAATATGTCAAATGTGTATTCATAAAGTAAAATAATGCATTCAAGCATGAAAAATTCTGCTTTGTTCTGATAGCGGGATGTGCTCGAGCAGGACTGTTTCGATAAGCAAGGGAGCAGGGGAGGAGGTCAGCAGCCTCCCTAAGAATACAAAGCTCTTTTACTCCATAGCAAATTAATGGAGTTGCTCGAGGCTGTTGTCATTCCAAAAATAAAATGTTGAATTAAGTAAAGGAATCTGAGAGAAGACAGAAACTTTTGTTCTGGGTATGTTTTTGGGGTGGGGAAGCTGTCAGTAGAAAGGAAGGATTTATGTTTTCATGTGCTGTTCCTTGAGAAGAGATATAAATTGATAACTTAATGATGTCTGAACTGCAGAACTAGGCGTGTGTGGTTGCTTCTATGAGTCGGAGAACACATACTGTTTTGGGAGCCTGGTTAGTGTAATGTTGGTTGTCTGCAAGAACAGTGCAAAGCATGTGTAGAAAATTGGGTTCAGAGAAAAAAGATGCAGGTATCTCTGAACTTACAGTGGTAAATCTGTAGAGCCATGGAGCTTTTTTCTGGAGCAGCTAAAAGGCTGGCTGGCCTCACAGGTCTCAGTTCTCAAACTCAGTAGCTTGTGCTTAAATTTCCCAGTGGGAAAACTCCCTGACTTGGTGAGACTGCACACACACTTGAAATAACGTATGTGCATGCGTGTTTGCCACGATAGGGACACAAATCTTGCTGGAGGCAACAGCCTGCACCTCTGGAGTTCAGTGGAGAAACCTAAGTGAAAGCTGACTTCTTTCCACAGACTTAAACACTGCAAAGATTGAATCAGGTATTTATCTACATTGCTAAGAGTCACAAAATTCAGCATGTGTAGTCAGGGTCACTGTCCAGGGGAGGAATCTGACAGCAATGGAGAGTGAAATGAGAATTGCTCCCAGTGCTCAGGCAGAGCTGGTGCTGCTGCTGGATACAGGATTTTGCTTTGCGTGTCTCTGCATCCTGTTTTGTTCTAATGCAGTCCCCCAGTGGGGCTGTGCCTGGTGTCTACTTTTCCTGGGATTACAGTCGCAGTGGGGTATGGATGAGTGCTGGTAAGCCAGAGGATTTTCTATGCATTCGAGACATATCTGTGTTCTTAATAACTTTACAGGGGTTTTATTGTAAGCTGCTTTTGTTGTTTCCAGTGGCTGTTCGGGTCCATCAGTTTGGAGCTTGTTTCCTCTAAGATCTTTGAAACAGCAGATGGAGAATCCAGTGAAAGCCCATTGCTATGGAGAAAGGCTTTGGGCTAACCTTACCTCTTTCTGACAATGCTTTTAGAGAATCTGCTGCCAGCATTTTAATATCATGTCATTTCTGGCTCATGCAAGGAATTTTACAATATCACCAAAGGCAGAAACCTCGGTGGGGAGAATCAGGAGTACTATGAAATGATGTATCTGTGTATTCTGCAGATGCAGGGGTGTAGGAGGTCTGCAGTATATAGAACTTCAAGTTACTTTGCTTCATTTTGTCTTCAGGTGTAATTCTTGAGGCCACTGAGTGCAGTCCCAAACTGGAACTTGCAAAGAGAAACACAGCAAAGATCTGGGTCCTCCAGCAGCCAAAGAGGAACTACCAGGGAGGGATCAGCCCAGACTGGGGCAGAAAATATTGCTGTTATTGCCTAGAGGAAAAATTGAAAATGCTGAAGCAAATTTAGGGAAAGATCCTTTTGAAATGGCATTTGTGTCTTAAAATGGGAGTGCAAGCAATGCAGATAGCACTGTGTTTCTCTCTATGGTTTCAATGGTGAACTCAATCTGGGAGTAATACAAACCTATGTTAGTGGTTTGGGAGTAAAATAGCCTTTCTGATAATGTTGGAAGTGGACTTGAGTGGTTCCTGGAGGGTAGCTGTGCCATAATGTCCCCTTCATCTCTGCCTGATTCCTTTTGGGGTGCCATTAGCTGGGGTTGTGAGGGCATTTACTCCAGTCCTTTACTGCTGTACCAGTGAGTACCTTTGTGAGAGATGAGGATGCACTTTGCTATTCAGCCTTAGCTGCTTAGATCAATATCTGCAGGAGGAGAGTGATTTTAATAAAAGGACTTTAAGCTTTCCTATCTTCATGACAGATAGACCCCAGCTAACATAAATCCTGGCCTTTCTCCTGTCAGTCTCTTGGCTTTGTGTGTCATGTAGATGTTTTGACACTTGAATACAAACATTTCACAGTTAGCTAATAGTTCGGAGCATATATTTAAGAGATTTACTTCTGCAATCACCTGGTACCTTTAGTAAATGTGTTAGCCTTGTAAGGCCTTTCATTTGTTTGGAAAATATATCCACACACTCCCATACACCTATGTTTTCTGTTGTTTATGGCGTATCACTGAGAGAAAATGAATTTTGCTTCAGATCACAGTACGAGGGAGCCCTCTCTTAGCCTCCTCTTTAGGAATGAGAACCTCCAGCAGTCATGACAAACCTTATTTATCAGGTGTCAGGAGGGATGCACAGGGTTTTGCAGTGTTGGCAGCTGGAAGCACCAACTCTGCACCAGGGAAAGGAGCAATACCAGGACCAGTGCCATGAGGTGGGGAGCTGAGGGATACATCTGCAGTCCTGATGTGGCCCCTGGGACTGTAACCCAGCCTGGCTTCACCTGCGGTGGCTGTGCCTCTCAACTGTCCCCATACAAATCACCCTTCTTCCTGAGCTGGTGATGTCCTGGTTTTCAGGGTTGTTTTTGGCATCTCCACCTCCAGATGAGAAACGCTGGTGGGTGTCTGGAAGGGAGAAGGAGGTTTTAGGAAGTCCTGACACTGCTCATGCCTGGGGAAACAGCTTGAGGTGGACTTGGTGTTCATGGTTTGTATTTATGGGGCTTCTGCCAATGATCCCCTTCTCCTATCTGGACAAGAACTTGCTGGCCCTGGGAGGCCAGAAACAGTTATCCTGTCCTTTGTACAGTCCCTATATGGGACCACATAGTACTTCTGCACAACATCTAGGTAGGACTACAGGAATATATCTAACTTCCAGCTTTTTTGATTGGACACATTTGAATGTTTTTAACAGTGAAGACTTTGGCCAGAAGCTTGCCTGTGGGAGGGAGGCAGAGGTGAATAAATAGAATACGTGATGACATAAAGATTTTAGGAGGTAGAGGGATGAGCACGTTACTCACAGATGGTGAAGCTATCCTAGCATTTTTCATGGAAAGGTATTTTAGGGATGTTTAGAGAGTTTTAAATTTTTTTTATTGTGACTGTTTTTTCTCTGTCTCTAGCACATAAACCCAGGTGCCTTAGTTACCATGTGTCCCACTGTACAGGGTTCAGAGGGAGCAATAAAAGTCTCTAAAACTTACCTGAAATAGCCTTCATACAGTTACAGATGTCACAGGTTTAATGTCCTGTATCTCAGGTCCTTCCAGGCCTTGACGTGGTGGTAGCACTTGGAGGAAAGGGAATCTCTCATCTCCCTGGTGGAATAAAAGTTCTACTTTATAACCTCTGTTGATGCTAGATCTTTGGGTTAAAAGCTGTGACAAGATTAACATGCAATGGCAATAATTCAGGAATTTGTGCTCCTTATGATTGGTCAGTGTAGTTGTTGGCATTCAATACTTGGGCAGGAATTGTGCTCAAGTCTAGGGGTTCTCAAAAAGAAATGATGGTGTAGGGGTGGCAGAAGGGTGCCCTGTCTAGGAAATGTTAAACCCTCAGGAGAGGTGAATTTGTTACAGTAGTGTAACACATTACATGCATACTCTTATTTCATCTTTTTGTGTTTCAAACTGTGTTACCTTTAAGCTACAAGAACCTTAGTCTTTGGAAATAAACATAATCAGCTTGGAGAACCATTCTCTGCTTAATAATGGTTCAGCTGTAGCTTTATACCTGATAAAATCTTATGTGGTCAAATCCAATGGCTGCATGGACTAGCATGTAATTCAGAGGAGAAAGCAGTGGCTTTATTGCTTGGGTTGCATGTTGTTTCCTGGTTAGGATAAATATGTGGTCTGTTTGGTAAACAAGCCTGAACTCCTCCTTTCCAGTTATAATAATCCTGTTAACAGTGCTCTGCCCAGAGAATGGCAAATAATGAGGTGATGGCTTAGCAGGGCAGTTCTCAACCTTTTGTAAGTGGAGCCTTGTTTCCTTGGGGAAAAGAAAAACCTTTGATAGAGTGGGTATAGTGCTGTTATAAGGGGTAAAAAACTCAGGGTAAACTTCGTATATTTATGCGATGCATTTACTTCACTTTGCGTGCTTGTATGTGCTTGTGTAATTTTGTGTCGTCTTGCTTTGTAATTGCTTTAGGGATCACTTCTGAGGGTATTGTAGATGAGGGAGTGCAGATTGAGTGCCTGTGCCCACTGAGAGCACAGATCCACCTGGCCCTGCAGCCCATTTCTGATAGTACCCAAAAGCAGATACTTGGTAGGAAAGAGCAAGAACAGGCAAATGCTGAGGATGCTTCTAAATGTGCCCTGAGCAGCCCATGGCAGAGGTCTTAGTTTTGCATAGTGCTGATTTAGAGAGTGCAGCGAGCAGTATTCTCTCTGGAGTCCCACACTTCACATGCTTTTCTTGCTGGACTAATGGCACTTTTGGCCTTTTTAGGTGTTTTTTTCTTTTTCTTTTTTTTTTTTCTCTCCCAGTTTTCTAAACTTTTGCTGATAAGAGAACCCTGAATTAATCCTCAGGCCTTTTGGGTATTGGATTACACTCTGCCTCACTCCTTTCTGTGCCAGCAGTGATGGAACTGGCATGGGATGTTAATCCTGCTGTACCTATTCACTCAGTCGTAGAGGAAAATGTATGAAAACAAATTGCTAGTCCAAGCTAAATTTAGATTTATTCAGTTGGAGTTAATTATAATCTTTATTTAGTCCCAAGTGATGCCTTCTTATCATACGCTTATTATAGCTGAGAAAATTAATTTTTATTCTACCATAAAGGTGAATGTAATAATCTGGGTTCAGGGAAGGGATTACTTTAATAAGATTTATAGGCAGCCTTTCAGACAGGATGGTTTTATTACTATCTGTAGGTGGCCTTGCTGTATGTATGTCTTTCAGTATGGGTGACTGTGCAAAATGCATGCAAGCTGAAAACTGTAGTGAGCACCAGCTTGAAAACTTCAATATCCTACTTAATTTTTTGGCAGTGGTAAGCAGGCAAAGCACTTGACTTGCTTTGGAACACAATTATACAGTTTATTACTGAACTTGTGGCCTGATCAGGGTTTTATTCATATGCATGCCTTAATTTTGCCCCCAAAAGATGTATTTTAGCAGACAGAAGATTTAAGAGGCCCAAGGCGTTACTTTCAAGCTTTCTGGAAGCAAAGTGATGTGCAGACATAGGCATGTGGTCTGGGAAAAGAAGCTTTAGGGAAGAGCGAGCTGTCAGATCGAATGGGCCAACTCACTCCTTTCCCCATTGACATCTACATCTGCAGCATGCAGGTCTCCACTGGCTACCATTAGCAGTTGAGTTAGCTGCTGGAAATAGGCTCCTCCCAAGGGTGATTTATTACCTCTAAGATAAAAGTATCTATGGATTCTGGAGAATCTTTCAGTGATTTACTGAGAGGGGAGACTGGAGTCGTGCTGAGCTTAGATACCTATTTGAAACGAGATGGCCAACTCCCATAGTGTGTGGTCAGAACATGGAGCTGCAGTGGTGCTTGGGTAGCAGAAGTCTGAGACATTAGAAGAAAAGTGAGACAAAGTCCCGGGTCCACAGAAGTTAATGAACCTCTCATCACTTTGAGATTTTTGCATTAAGTAGACCTTTTTTTGTAAATTGCATCCTTTTTCTTGTCTTTCAAACCAAACCGCCTGACCAGCAACATTCTGTAGAGCGAATCTGTCTGCACAAATGTGTAATCAAGATGGAACGTAAGGACTGTGAGCTGGTTGTGAGTTCTATCCTTACCTCAAACTAGGATAAGAAAATTAGAGAATGAGAAGAGCTCAAAGGGCTCCTATAATCTTTTCTCATGCTACAATTTTTTATATGTTGACAGCTTCTGCACTGACTTTAATGTTAAAAAATATCGTGATCTCTTCTTAGCTCTTTCTTGCAGTGTTGTATCTTCAAATTATTCTATTACAGTTGAAAAGACTTACTATGGTTTGTGTTTTGTCTTTTTGTTCTGTGCTCGTGTAGCTCACTATGTAAGTACCCCAAGTACTAAAGGAGGAAAGCTTAGTTTTGAATGGTAGGTGATGGAAGTTGTTCCTCAGCAGGACTGTGGAGGGTTTATCTCTTCCTTTTCCGCCCTAATGTAAAACTGAGGAGATGAGTCACAGGATGGACTCTGAATGTGGAAGTAAACAGTGACATCCTCCTTCCATGGATATCATATTAAATTTTGAATGAGTCAGGGAGAGTGTGAGGCGGGTGTTCATCTGGGCTCCTTAAATTCTCACTCAACCCAAACTTATCCTACTCATATAGTGCTCAAATGAGGTCTAAACTCGTGATACATTTCCACTCCAATCATCCTCCTCATTTTCTTGCTGCCAGGATTAAGAGTCAGAGCTTCTTCAGCTGTAACCAGGCCAAATCACCTTGCACATGGCTGGGGTCCTTAAGCAGCATTACGGGTTACCCCTTGCATGTATGAGAGAAAGTGACCTACACAGCTGGTCCAGAATTAATTATTCTGCTATAATTTATCAGCTACAGAATAGCTTTCCTTGTGTAGACACCCTATTCTGGGATACAGTTTGTTTTTATTCAGGGATAATGCCTGCATTTCCAGAGCAAAATAATAATTATGAATAGAGCCATTTTTTATAGTGGAATAATGTACATGTGTAGTTTGTTCTTTATGGTCTTCAACAAGGCATGGTGGGAAGGGCTGGTGATTTTTCTCCTATACAGACAAGCCATTGATTGCCTCTGCATGAGTCATGGATAACATCATAGTACTTACTGGCACCGCATTACTTGAAATGATTCCTCTTTGTAAAAGGAATGTCTGTATGATCTCACGCTACAGTTCTGATGATGCTGCAAGAAAGCAGAATTTGAACATTTTTGCAGTTTTTCCCCAGGTGCAGGATCAGATTTCTTGTTTGTTTTCAGAGAAAAAGAATATCAAAAGTTGCAATTTTAAACGCTTCTTGTTCCTCACACCTTCAGCTTCAGAATTACTGAGGGCTTATGGAAGACTTGGCTTCTGTGAAGTAGCTCGCTAAAGTAGAAGGAAGATTTAGATGTGAAATTTGGATTCATGCTTCATCAGGAGTTATTTTCCTTTTTACTTTCAAAATGATGAATTTTAAAGACTTCCTTCTTGCTGCAGCTTAACGTAGATGCATTAGTTTTTAATGCTGATCTGCCACTGCCACCACTGCCTTCTAATAGGATACTTGTTTTGCTTCTTATTAAAATGTATGAAAGCTAAGAAATGTAGCTTGGGATGAAATCTTGAGTTACATGAACAGCAGACTTTTATTGCACAATGTGAACTACACCTGTGACTTTGTGTGTGTCTTAGCTCTCTGCTGCTTTTTGTGGCATCAGTCCATGGTCCAGTGAGATTAAAACTAATGGTGATGGATAACTTTATGCTCTTCAAAAACATCAGAAGGGTGTTTCCTTTCTGTTTGCACTCAGTTTTCAGGATGAGCTGAGCTATGAAGCTGTTGCCCGACTCAGGAGCGAGGGGGTTTGGCATAAAATGGGAGCGATGAGATTCGACAAGTTGACCTGGTTTTGCACTAGGGGTCTTGGTATTTGGCTAGTGCGAGTAAGTGTTTTAAAAGGAGCAAAGCACCTCCTGAAAACCTGCTACAAGGTAAAAGTTACTTTAGAAATTCAAGCTAAATATCCCAAAGTAACATTGAACATCTTACTTCCCTCCTTCTCCCTTCAATGCTACAGTGGTCTGAGAAACAGACTGTCTTCAGCACTGGGCTCTGGGGATGCTCATTCACCCTCCATTTACTTTTCTTCAACTCTTGCTCTCTTTTGTTACATAATTAGGCCTCGCCCACCTTCTGATCTAATGTTCTGCCCTCTTTTGATCTTGCTTGAGTGCTTATTAAAGGAGCAGGTGATTTATTCATTGCTTTGTTGCAAACCAGAAAGCTGCAAATGTGTCCTGTTTGTGATTGCTGCTGTGAGGAGATTGATGCTGTGGTGCTGATGTACTGAATTAAAAAGGTGGAGTGTTGGCCTGCCATTGTATGAGGTATTTCTTTCTAGATGTACCTTCAGTGTCATAAATGTGGCTAAATTCAGATATCATATTTTGTGCAGGCTGGTTCTAGGACAAAGCCCAGCCTTGTCGACTGGTGTTTATGGCTTCCCATATAAGCTTTCAGACAAAATTTGTGTCTCATTCTGTTTGAGTTACAGCAGGCTGGTATCCCAGCCCTTGTGCCAGTTCTGAGAAGAGGCACTGAATGTTGCACTGGAATGAAATGGAGGAAAGGGAAAAATGTACGTTCTAAGCTTCGTGTAAATCTCTGCTTGAGAGAGAAAATATTTGCATAAAGGATGGAAGAGGAAGGTCCTATAATGTGAAGACAAATGCATTTAAGCCTTGCCTTGCTCATGGTTCCTCTTTAAGCTCAGGAACTATGTCAGCGTTTAAATCTGTGTCTTGGGAGAAGGCAAACTTCAGCTCTTCTCCCAGCAGTGGAGAGTACTCTTGCTGCTGTGTGTCCTTTGCTTTCCTGTATGGCTACACAAGTTTAATTACAAATGCAGTTTCTCAAAAATATTTATTTCAGATGTAGTTCAGTTTATCTACAATTCATCCAGGAAGGTGGTTGGCTGTATTTGACTCCTTACTGAAGAAACAACACCCTTCCTCCCCTTGCTGCCTCTGGTTTCAAGGGGCGAAGTTCACTTTCAGTGACTGAGTTGTGCAGTTGTACACCAGCACGCAAACGATGCAGTGTCAAGGTGCTCTATAAACAGCAGAGCAGTAGTGGAGCTGCTAAACCACTGCTTGGTAACTTTGGTTCTAGAATTGGCATTGATCTTCTTTCTCCCTTCTCCGAGGGAGATGAGCAGGATGAGGTTGTGTTTCCCGAATACTTTGTTATTCATCGGTGAGATAAGAGCTCTGGGGCTCACACAGAGCAGCACAGCAGGCAGTGGTGGGGCGTTACCTGACCCCTGGCAAATGGTGCTCACAACTGCTCTTCGCTTCCATCCCTGTTGTGGGTTGATGTGGTGCTAACAGGCAGTGTGTCCATCCCTGCTATGCAGCACCTGCTGCTTTCTGCGCTCTCTCACTTGTGCCTCCTACTCTTTACACTGCTTGTAGCTTGGTTAGCCTCTTTGCCTAGAGGGACTATGTCTGTCTTCTTCCCGAGTTGCTTATTACTACTCGCACCTTCTGGCTTGCCGTAGAGAACTGGGGTCCCTGGACCCAGGGGCTGCGCAGGTGCCCATCACTCACATCTGGGTGAAATGAGATGTGGAAAGGAAGGCTAAAGTTGATTTTCTCCAGTAGAAAGTTGGTTGTCCCTGTGTGAGGTGTGATGCCATACCAAGCTGGCCCAGTCAATGCTCACATAGAGAAGGGAGGAGGAAGTTTCTCATCCTCTGGGTTTCTGCATTTCAGCTGGGTGCCCAGGTCTGTGGCTGCGTGCAGCCAGGAGGTGTTGTCTGTACTGGCATGTTACGAGAGATGGGCTGAAATGTTTATGCATGGCATAAGAAACGAGAGGACACTCAAGTGGGGTGCTTGCATGGCAGCTGCTCTGCAACTGCATTTGCTTGTCAGTCTGAGAGGAAACCCTGATCTGATCCCTCTGTGGAGTAGGGAGAGATGTGACTGTTGATACTGCTTTCTGCTGAGAATTTTTTTTTTTTTAGGCTTTTTTATTTTTTTCACATATTTACTCATTTCCACAAAGAATGTTCCAGAAAAACATTGACACAATTCAGTATACAGCATCAGTAAAGGCAGAAGTATAGTGATGAAATAAGAAGCGTTTAAGTGAGTGTAGATAATCGCAAGCCATAGAAAATAAATGAGCAGAATTTCAACTGAGAACAAAAGTGGAGCAAAGTCAAATGGATGAGATTTGCCCTAGAATCTGTCTACATTAAGTGAAGGCTTAAAAAATACACAACCTGAAAAGTTAGCTTGCATATTAGAGCTTTTACCTGCTAAATTGTGGCTGCAAGTATCTGAATCATCTGGCTTATAGCAGGTGTCATTGTTTGCGCAGTTGCTGCCTTGTGTATCTGCTCTCCCCAGTCCTGACAAACAGTAAAATCTCCACTAAACTTCAGCAAGAGACAGCAAGAGCTTTGACCTTAGGCTCTGTCATTGTTCCTTTGTTATCTGTGTGCATTATGGAACTGCTTCATTTTAATTCATTTGGTTTCTGTTTATTTCTTCCCTGGCAGTCCCTGGAGCTGCATTCATCAGCTTTTTGTTGGAGCGTATGCATTGATAGTTTGAAAGACCCACCATTTCTTTCTGGTAGAGTCACAGCCCAGATTGAATATATTGCACTATTAATTAGAGATCGGCCCAAACCAAAGACGTCTGTTTGATCCCTCCCTCCCTCTGGAATCTTTTCTTGCCTAGGAAAAATTGCTCAGCTCCGGCTGGGGAATTGACCATTGTGTTGTAGAGAAACTTCCGTGGTTTCCAAACGTGTTTCATTCTCCTCTGGAATTAAATCAGAAAATCTTTCTAAGCGTCTGTGAACTCTTGTGTAAAGGATTTCTCTCCTTCTCTCAAGTTCACTCTTCACTATAAATCCATCCCACTGAGACCCCTATCAAACCCCGTTTTTGTGTGTGTGAAAAGTTTGGGTTTCAAGAACACAAAGCCTTTATCGGTTTGCCACTAACTTCCCAACTGCTGCCCTGGCAAAAGTAGACTGGGAGTGATGCACGTTTGCAACCCCTATGGCATTGTGTTAGTGACATTGGGCTAAAGACAATGTTCTGATTTATTACTATTTGGTATGTTAGATTCTTACGTATGTTGAAACATGGATGAGGAGAAGTTGTAAGTTTGACCTGGCACTAAAAGAACAAAGAGCAACCAGCAAGAAGCTTAGAAACTTGACTGGGGTCTGGCCAGTCAGTCTCCTTGTTTTCTCCAGTCTTGATTAATGGCTTTCAAGTAGATCTTAGTTGGGGAAGGTGGAGAGGGAGCTTACAGCTGATGCAGTGGGACGTTTTCAGTGTATGACCTTTGAGCCAACTGTGTTATTCCGTGTTACCTTTGTCAGATTGTTCTGTAATTGTGGCTAGCAGTATTGATCTCTGAGAATACATTGCTTTTGAGGAAAACTGAGGGGCGTGCTAAGCAAACATTAGAGTTGTGTTTCTGTTTCCTTTGGCCTGCAGTGGTGGAGAGCCGAGGAGGGATCATGGACAGCATACAGAGATTTTCAAACCTCCCAGCGTACCTCCCTGCAAACTTTCAAATCTGCAATGCTGATACTTTCTTCTTCCTCAAAGAAGCCAACCAGGATATCATGAGGAACTCCAGCTTGCAGTCTAGGGTGGATTCATTCTTTATATACAAAGCCAGACTGCCACCTGTCCTAAATGCCACGTATGGACCCTTTTCTGTTGAACAAGCTGTTCCCTTGGACCTCATGCTGACTTCTGCATCTTTTGGTTTCTCAAACCAATTCACTTTTAATTGGAAATTAAAATCTCACATAATCAACAGCTCAATCTATTCCAACAAACCTAAAATACAAACCTTGTTCTATATTGTGGGGAAAGACTGGGATGACTATAATTCTGAGGAGATGTTGCCTTGTGTGAAGATGTTTGCTCTCCTGGAGTCTAGAGAAGTTGTGGCCAGCTGTAGGTTGACAGGTCATCTGGGATTATGTGTTGCAGAGCTGGAATTGTCTCCTACCTGGTTCAGCTCCCCTCCACCCTTGGTTTCAGAGGAAACAGCCTCCCTGGAAGGGATTACTGTGGAGCTCTTCTATAAGATTTACACAGCAGATGGGGAGTGTTCTCCAGAGGATGAAAAATGGGAAAACAATATCCATGCAGGTCAAGATAATGAACAGAAGGCTTTGTCAGCTATGGAGAGGATTGGTAGCATTGTTGTTTACCCAAATCAAGATGAATTAAAACAGTCTTCATTGAGGCTGGATGAAAATATCGTTATTCGCTTACCACTCAACCCGGTCAGAGAAGGTGACGTTGTGACCTTTCATGTTGCCCTGGCTGAGGACTCTCTAGCAGACCAGTTTGTATTAAGGTAAGAGAATTTTTAAAGTGCTCTATGCTGAACAGCCCCCAAGCAGGGACAGATCTGTGTCAGATGTAATTTTGTTGGTTACATTCAGGGTCTTCCACAGAGAACTTAAGCATTTCCTTTCCAACTGGGGAAAATGATAAATAGTTTGGAATTATCTCTGTGGATGACACTTTTTTGATCATGGGGATTGATTTTAAAATATGAGCTATAAATTTTTGTGTGATTATTTTTTTTGTTGTAACTCTGTTTGCTTCTAGTCATTATTCTGCCTCTCTAAGTCAGGCAGGGTAACTGTGGTGATCCATTTTGCTAGACAGTTTGCAGGAGGGTTTTCCAGGTCTTCAGTGAAGCTTCCTCTCCTTTTATCAACTTCCTCACCATCTTTCCAAGTACATGGGGTACATCTTGCACAAGGTCATATGTGGTGAGGAACTATTTTGTTAAACTCCACAGAGGGAGCTGAGAGGTGAGAAAACGAGACGTGCTTCAGCTTGCGTAGGAAGTCTTTGGCAGAGCCAGGATTTGGATCCAAACTTTGCAAGTTGTCTTCGTTTTTCATTCTATAAGACAGCCCATCCTTCCTCAAGCTTCAAGGTTTTGACTGCTTATTGTATGGGCCATTTTTGTTTTAAGCTTTGAGACTTTCTACTGACCTTTACTTGTGAATCTGACTGTAATAGGAGAATTCAGGCATTTCTAACCACCCCGAGGGTTAATGCTATATATTTGTTATGTCCTTAGCTGTCAGGCTGTGGGTTCAGAGCTGCATGGAGACCGAATTCAGGGAGAAATGTGAGCCAAACTGGGAGAATAGAAGGGCCAAAAGGTAATTGAAAAGTGTCATATGCAGTGAGAATGCAAGACGCTTGGGAAAGAAGGAGTTGCAGCCTGTGCTAGCAAACCTCAAATAGATTCATGCCTTATTTCCAACTTTTTGATCCAAGAACGACGGGAGCAGCACATGATAGAAGTGCACTTTGGGGACAGATGTTGAGAAAACAGACAGCAAACTTTATGCAGCACTTGGAAATTATTCAACATTTGTGAAGTAGCAGATGCATATTAATAAACCTGCAGATAGATGTGTAAATCAGCACAAGTGGTTCATAGCACAGTGCACAGGCAGAAGGAAAGAAATGGTCTGCAATATCCCAAGCACTACTCAGGGATGGGGGGAAATACGTGAGAAATATCACAGGGTTTAACTAGACTTTAAAAGGTTTCAGTAAGGAAATGTCTTCCTATAAACCCAACCTTCTTGCCTTTACATGGCTTTACTGATTTTTTTCTTCATTAAGTATGGTTTTGTCCAGTATCCACTGTCAGTAGATAGACCAACCTCATCGAGCAGTCAGCTTTCCAGTTGTGTATTGATCCTCAATGCTATAGCAGAGAGATTATAGAATTTGCCTAAGGCTCTGCAAAGATTTAACATTAGCTCTTAGTTCTCAGTTTTTATTTCTCTTTGCCACACCACAGATAAAATTCCCTAGGTATTAGAGACACTCTTAGATGAGGATGTTTTCTTTCCACTGGAATTTCTAAAATAACATTCACCTTGTAACAAATGATGCAAGCCTTGGGGCTTGATGTTTCTTCTGGCCAGGAAAGCACTAAAAACTTCTTGCTGAGCTAGTTTTGAAATGCTGTCTTTCAAAAGTAAAGTAGATTCTGGAAGCACTGAGCACAGCAACCAACGTGGGCTTTCAAGGAAGCAGAAACAGATGGAGTTGGGAGCCCCAGGATGAGCCACAAGAGCCTGGCTGCTGCTGAGACCCTCGTTGTCTCCCGCAGGCCTCTGTGACTTGCGTGTCCCCAGCCATCAGGCAGGAGTCACTCTGTGGCACGCTCCTGACCTGCAGCGTGTGCACTGCGGTGCTCCCAAGCTGCTGGGAAGGCAGTCAGGTTTCCATGGGGATTTCCTTCTTTGAAAAGTGTTAATTTTGAGGAGATGTTTCTGTTACAATAAATCAGCATGATTTTATATGCCCAGAAGTACTTCTTTGGAAAATTCAGGATTGGCTCTATGCAGTCTAAGCCTATCTGGTCCTTCTTTTGGCTTTGCTCGCACTGCGCTTTTCATCAGTGAAACTGCAAGTGTTTTTATTTAACCTTCAGTTGAATGCTGAAGAGACAGAAGGCCATTCTGCTCATGGTTCACCTGTCCTTCAGGATGGAGAGAGCACCAGCAACTGTTGCTATGAATATTTCAAATGACATACCTGGGGCCCATGGAGAGATTATTCAGCTGGAGTTTACATAGCAGGCAGGGAATTATGCCGAGGGAAATACAATCACTATAGTGCCTGCATCTAATATGTGCAGTTTCCCTTGCAGGCTTTCCCTGTGTTTCAGCTGAATGCTAATGTCTGTAAAAACCCAGAAGGTTTTTATATACATAGAATTTCTGTGTGTTAGAGCCAGAGAAAAATACATTGAAGTGAATGTTTGCCTAGGGAAATATATTTTTGCCTAATATAACTGATCATTTTTAATCATATCTGTTCTAAGTGTAGCAGGGTGAGCTGCAGTCTGGCTTATATGAGAAGATAGATCAAAATCAAGTCATTCTCAACACAGCGTTTGATGCCAACTTTGAGCTCTGACAGTATGCAAAAGAGGATATATGTTCAGTTTTATGCACCTCTTTACTATTTCATGCTGTGTTGTGTAGTATTTTAATTTATGTTGGATTTTGTTCTAGCAAAGCTGACTTCAGTTCTCATATAAAAGCAGTTTCTTCCTCATTTTGGTAAAATGTGGAATTCTTAACCAAGCTTGGAAACTGAAAACCAATTGGAAGCACTTTCTTGATTCAGCAGTATGGTTTGTTGAAAGATACTTGCTCTTCAAGCTCCTGTCCTTCCAGTAATGTCACTTACAGGGCGAAGCTTCAGCTGTCACTTCCAGTCCCTTTCATCAGTTCCAACTGGTTTGCTCTGGTTGAGCTAAACCTTGGTTGGTTGTTTTCATTCAGTAACTACAATTTAAGATTGGATTGATGCTCTGGTTGTGCTGAGGTCCAGGGAATTTGTTCCTTTTCACACTGCAATCCAGCCAATGCGGTATGGTGCAGTGAAGGACCCAGGTATGTCACAGGGTACAGTTTGGAAGCTGTGTGCATTTAATGCTCTCACTAGACTTGACAGTCAATATTGCTCAGTTTATTGATAGATGTTCTCTACATGTGTGCAGTGAAATTCTTATGACACTGGAGAGAGATTAATTTGTGGCCTTGCTAGTCTGGTCTGCGCTGTAAAATTTGCCATCTGTGAACATAAATTTTGCCCATTAAGTTTGATGAGTTACCACTAACCATGGGTTAACCGGAAAGATAGGTGGAATGGGCTGTGTTGCCATGAGTAAACTTTTTCATGGGCTACCTAGTTTAAAAAAAAAGAAAAAAAAAGAAAAAGGAAAATGAAGCACAACTTTGAGATTCCACTAGGACTAATACAGGCACCAGTGTCACACATATTCTGGTACTGTTTGTGTTTTGATGCACAGGAGTCTCTCTGTTAACTTTTGTACTGCTAAACTTAGGTGGAACATAGTAGTCAAGGAAATATGGAAACTGGGGCTCAAGAAGGGGTAACACCAATTTTTGTGCTATTTACTAAACAGAAGAAGTCTCATACAGATGGGAGTTGTAAAAGAGACAGGAGAGAACTATTCTTGCTTAACTGGAAGGAAGGAAAGCTCACCCAATAGCACTGGAATGGCTTGCATTTATTTTGTGATGTGTTATTATTTAATTCCATCTTGAGAATCAATGGGTGTATTTAAAAGAAAAATGGGGGTAATTTTGTACAGCAGGAAAACGTTTAATGGAATAAATGGACAACTGCTCCTTAGTTATAGGAAAGAAACCAGGATACTCTCTTTATAAATAAACAGCATACTTTTGTCCCATTTTCCAAGTCTCCCCATTGACACCATCAGTGAGGATGTACTTGTAACAAAGGCTGAGCGCTGACAATGATTTGTCCAGTCACAGACAAAACATGGGTTTGTTGGCATTCCTTGCATGTCGCTAAACATGAACAACCCATCCTTCTTTTAAGGCCAATCGGAATAGAACCAGAGAGATTGGAGATATTCCAGGAATATCTCCAGGAAGCGGCTGAAACCAGGTAATGAATCCCAGGCTAGAGACTTGAAAGCAGCTGGGATGCAGCCTCTGTGTGGAGGAGAATGGCAGGACCATGCAGAGAAACCTCACTGTTCTTGGTGCCTAGGCAACCTCAGGGAAAAGCTGCTGCTTTGCTCTGCTGTGCTCCACATAGTGCAGGGCAAAGATTGCTCTTTGATTTTTTGGATGAACCAGTACAAGGTGTAATACATGCCAGTTGGCTTGTATTGATTATTCTCACTAGGAAAAATGATATCAAGGATTTATATTAATAAACATATATCCATATGGAGGAGGTTATGTCTCCTGCTAAGGAATAAAAATTGCACAGACCATTAAAACTGACTTACAAGGCTTCTGCGTTAATAATGAAAGATCTGTAGAAGTCTGAGCAGTCGTCTAGAAGGCCAGAAAAAGATCATTAATAGGATGCCTCCTGCCAATAGCTGCCAAGAGCAAACAAAGGAAAGAAAACAGAAGGTTTTAGATCTAGAAATGCATAGAAAATGAGAGCATACAGACTGTGGGGAATGCAGCCTGGCTGTGAGTGAGGAGGAGGCTGTGCGTGGCCTTCAGTGCCTGTAACCAAGATGGTATGAATGGGGAAGCAGGGCAGGATTATTACTGGTGAGAGAAATGAATGATTAACTGAAGCATCGTTTTAGAATGAAAATTCAGCAGAACTGAAAGTGTTGAGAAGGGGGAAAAAATAGACTTCTGAAATTCATCAGAAGTGCTAGTTCACATGTAGAAATAATTACAGAATTAAAGCCTTATTGGCCACTTGGGAATATCTGGGTTTTATGCAGAGGTTTTAATAAACCCAGAATGAATGTTTAAATTTGTTATTTCTCTCTTCTCTGAGTATACATTGAACTAAATGTAAAATGAAACAGTAATATGTAATACTAATACAAAATATCAAGCACTGCAGTGTCTGGAAAGGCCAGAGGTATCTGTGCAACCTTAACTCAGCCCCCATGTATATACACATTATAACATTCCTCAAAGACAAATTCACACTGTTTTGTTTCCAGATCTCCTGCTTCATTCAATGCATATATTGGCTTCCTCCCACTGTTTTCTTTTTGTCACTGAATAGGGAAGGGAGTAACATCTTTCAGGACACTCCTGTGAAGCCTGGGGCAGCTGTCACCAGAATTTTTTTAGCTTGGATAAACCATTTCTATAAATTCTCTCTCAGAAAGGGTTGAACCATTCTTTCACTTTTCCATTTGAGACAGGCACGTGGCCCCAGAAAAGTAGCTTCAGCAAATGAAAGCCTGGCATGATGGTATGGAGTTACAGATTTCACAAGGATGCTGTATGAATTGGGTAGACCTGAATCTCCGTTGACTTGAGTGAAAAGGACATCCTCCCTGGATACCCGCAGGCAGTGCCTGGCAGTGCTGCACCCATGTGTGCAAGCCAGCCTGCCCTGGAAGGGGTTGTACTACACTGCCAGGTTTTCTCTCCTTTTCATATGCTTTAAGATAACCTGCTCTGCCCTAGCCACAGTGGAGAGGGAGAAGAAACGAAATCACCCCTCATACAGTCTTAAAAACAGTTAAAACCAACAAAAAAATAGCTCCTTCCTAAAGCTCAAGCACTCCTAAAAGCTTAAAACCCGATGGATATCTGACAGTGAATAGATGACCCAGTGAATCCTGAAAGACCCCGCAAGACTGTAGTCAATAAAGCTTTTTAATGGAATTTTAGATAAAGGTCAACTATCTGCTACAATAATCAGCCATCCGCAATCACTCTTCACAGGGATAAACCAGGCAGAGCAGCAGCCCCATGCGACAGTGAGAAGCTCTTGTTAGTTGTTGAATATTGGCTTTGAAGCACTTCCAGACGGGATCGCGGTGCATGGTGATAAATGTTCTTCTTTATTGAGACGTTTTCTGACAGCAACTTCTGTTGCCTTGCAGAAGGGGTCTGGAATGTGCTGCTTTGTCCTGAAACACAGCTGCTTCTTGCTGTGGTGGTATTAAGGTGGTGTGAAGGTAAAGGAGGATGAGATAGTGAGAGGAGGCTGTGGTGCTGAGTTTGGGAGGCTATGGCAAGTGTCCCTGCAGTCTGCCCTGCTCTCACCCTTCCTGGCTTAGGGATGCTCCCTTCTCCCATGGGAGTGGGGAAATGTGTGTAGTTGGAGTTGGAGGGGTTGACCAAAATGCAGAATTAGATGAATTATAAATATTTATCGTGTGTATTTCACCAGTGTTTTTCACTGGGAAAGTGAATAGTGTGGCTGCTAGTTATTTTTAATACTGACAGTTTGAGAATATTTCACATGTATGGTGGGGGAGCACTGAGTACAGCTGCAATGAAATAACGACCCACTTTCCATTGGAAAAGGTGTTTGGTTTGCCTTGAAACCCTACTTTTTCTTCTGTTTGAGTCCTGCCAGCAGCACAGCTATCTCATTCATCTGCCCATCTGCATCTGTGAGCACTAAGGGATGTGGCAATGTTATGTAAATTAATTTGCTGTATCTCATATGCAGAACCATAAAGTGGAAAAAAAGAGAGTTATGTTGATTTTTAAGTCAGTTGGTGTGTGAGCAGGCATATGCGTCTGCAGGACTGAACTACAAGTGGGTGAGCAGTGTTGTGTGTAACTGGTGGCAGCGTATCTTGTTTGACAGATCAGATTGTTTTGCACATGTGTGACAAATAGGGTTTGTAATAGAAGCCCTGACAACCTCTTGTCTGCCAGCCTGTTAGCAGCCACTGCTGCACTCTGCAGACGGAGATGATGTGAAAAGCAGTTCCTGTGGATTTGGAAGGTGCCAATATGCCATGTGACTTGACACAAGCGCAGCCTTGGTGATGGTAATGGAAAAAGATTTTACATTTTTAAATGGTTCAGGTTCTACAGGCTTTTTCCTTGGCTGATCCCCATCTCTGAGAGCTTCGACATGACAACTCCTGCTAATTAACTCCAGGCAGCTCCGGCACAGCCTGGTGCTTGCTGCAGGGCCGGGTGCGGAGCTGCACAGCACTGCCAGCACATGCAGCACATTGCATTGAGAGCAAGGTACGAGCTGTGATTAAACTGCTTGTGATGTAGTGCCTGGGAAGAAACAAGTGGATTTTGGAGGGGACTACTGCTAAAAGGACCCCCGTGGTTTGTTGTATATGTTCAGGCTCCCTCTATGCCATGTGAAGGTGTGTGGGGTAGTGATTGCTGTTGGACAAGGAGCTGTGTCAGGGGCTGCTGAAATTTCAGCCTCTCCAGTTCGCATAGAGCACTGTCACTGCTCTTCCCTAAATCTCTTTTGTTGTGGCTGTCCTGTCTGTAGTTGTTGCCTGCAGGAAGGGACAGGTGCCTTCCCCTTGTTGGGATTAACATTGGTGCAGATCCAAAATGGGAAGGGAAAGCCACTGAAGATGGAATTAGGAGTTCAGTTTTGCCTGTGAGCACCTGGTTCTGAGTTCAGTTACCTCTATTATAATGTACAGAAAGCTGCCTTCAGATGACAAAACTGCTTAGATACACAGTATCACAAAGGGCAGTTTAAGGAAGATAGCTGCAAGATTAATGTTTTCATAGTTCTGCCTTTGAGTGATCATTTCAAGTTTGGGGACGTGCTGTGGCTTCTTGCCTACTGTCCTAGTGAGTGGGTCCCTGGCCAGGAGCTTGGGGGGGGTGTCTTTGTTTTGCACAATATGCTGAGTGGTCTCTGCTTTGTGCTACCAGACAGTGATGGCATTGATCAGCTTCTTGTAGGCTCTTCATTAGCTGGCTGCAGTAAATCACTATCTTGTTTAAACAAGTCAGACACAACAGTGATTTGGTCGTTGATGCAGTTAGTTCTGGCGTGTAATGAATAATATTAAAAGTATAAAAATGTGTCTGCTTTGAAATTTACTTTCTTCCCGAGTTAATGTCTTGGACCATGCATTGCTGTCTTTTTATCCTGGTGAAATACTCTCCCATGAAGTTCATGAAGTACTGCTTTGAGTGAGCACATTGATCTCAATTTCTTCGTGTTCCTGCTGATGCAACAGAGTTGGTTTCATCCATGTGTTTACCCATGAGTTTTTGGATGGCCTGCTACAGGAAGGTTGGTGTGATGGTTGGCTGACAGCTTTGTGAAACAAGGACCTTCAGAAAGAGTGAGAGACATAATACTGGAAGAAAATCCCCCCCCCCCCCCCTTACATCAATAAAGGACTTGTAAGAAATGGTTTTGGACAAAGCAGAGCAGGGACCTGTGCTTCATGTGAGGTATTTAAAGCTTCATATATTGCCACGTGTGCCTTGGATGCTGTACTTGGCCAGGGTATGAAAGAAATCATATTAACAAAGTTATTGGATCCCAGATGAATCAAAAGAGCTGCAGGAGAAGAAAACAGTGACAAATGAGTCTGCCATCCTGAGGTACAGCAAATGGTGCTTACAGTTAAAGCTATTTCACTTCTTGCAGTATTTGGCTGCCGGCCCTCCAACACTGTGTGGGCAGTGGGGAGCAAGGCAGTGCGAGGAAGGTGATGCAGGGCTACAGAAAGCCCCCATGCAGTGAAGCCAGTGCTGCTTTTCATGGGAGGACTGCAGCAGGAGTTCTTCCCGAGCTTCCCAGAACACAGGGAGCTGCTCCTGCGAGGCAAGGTTCATCTCCCATCTCCCAGAATTTACTCTGCCCTTTAAAAGCCCCATACCCTGAGGAGCGCTGGATGTCAGTAGCCTGTATGAAAGTGCTTCATCCTGTGTTGAGGAAAACATCTCTAAAATACGTTCTCCTTAGGATCCTTGCAGAGATGCTGTGGATATTCCCAGCAGAGGAGGGACTGGTCAGAGCAGTAGAATTTTGAGAGGTATCACAGTGAGGGGGATGCTGTTGTGAGTGCCATATTCAAGCAGCCCCATGTTTGTTGGACAGATTTGTCACCCTTATCACTGTGAGCCATCGGGCATGGTTCCAGCAGGTCTCCCTCTGCTCCTGACGTCCTTTTAAGTTGCTCACTGGGACCAAATCATATCTTCCCCTCCTCACCACATCCTTTTAAAAGTGTTTCTGCCAAGGGAACTTTCTTGGTTGATGTTTTCTCACCGTGTGGCCCAAGCTTTTGTGGGATTAATGAAGGAGTCCTCAAATGCATTTTCGCTGAATCCCCATCTCTATTTGCATCGGTCCGAGCAGGCAGCAAGTAGGAAAGGAAGAAGCAGAAGTGTGGGATAGGTGATGCCTTGTTCGTGGGCTTTCTAAGCGTCTGCTAAAATTAATGAGGGTCTAGGCAAAAAATGTGCCAAGTGGCCACAGGAAGCACAGGTATGAGCACTTTGATGCAGGTCCCTGATGGAAGATGATGCTAGAACACACCAAGTAATGCTGGGGGAACAGTCTGAAAAGTTTGTTGCATCCTGGGAGGTGGCAGAGGGAAAGGGAGAAGCTGTAGCAGCCTGTGAGAATCTGGACCAGGATCCAAATGCATTGTGAGTTCTGGGTTGGTTTGGACCTGGGATTTGGCTCTGGCCCAACTCTAATTTAATTTGCCTGGCCAGAGTCTTCCCTCATTTATACAGAAAAGAAGGGTTATTTAATTGACTTCCGTGGAGCTGCTTAGGGCTCATGCCAGTAAAACTGTCTGAATTTGATTGTGTGCAGGGCACATGTGTGTGCCAGTGCTCTGGCTTCGTGTTTCTGATAGTCGCAGGGAATTTTGTTAGGGGCAGTAGTAACCCTGGGTGGGTGGATAGGACACAGATGGATAGGGAATGGTTATGTTTTGGATACTGTTTTTAATGACACACAGTCACACCAGTAGTACAGTCTTAATTATGGCATTTCCTGCTGTTCTCCATAATGTGGCATAAGTACCTATGCTCTTGAGCTAAGATGACTTTTGACTCATTTGCCAAAGCTAATAACCCTTTAAAAATAATTTAAACCTTTTCAGAAGTATTTCACTGGTGCTCCTGGGACCAGTAGTCCTTTATTTGCTATGGAGCAGATACTGAATAGTGGTACTGTGGACTCCCTCAAATACCAACCTTATGTGAGATGTAGTGATTACAGCAATTAAATCCTCCTTGCCAAGGCAACCAGAGCTTTATTTCAAACTGAAGTTAGATTCCCCCCCCAAAGTGAATCTCTTCTACATGCATTATTCATTTGTCTCTGGAACAGCCTGTATGAGTTGGACGAGCGCAAATTCAGGAGTATTACTTATTAATTATTGCATTGAGGTAACGTCTAGGATGGGCTGCCTCAAGGGGTCAGGGAGTGCAGAGTTCCCCCATGCAGCCAGAAGCAGAACAAGGCCAGAGCCCTTGTCTCGAGGTAGGGTTTGAAGACTTAACAGCATTTCTAGAACAACTTGTAAAGAGTTTGTATTTGCTTTTTGCTTGACTATAACCTGAGGAAGTTTGGGTATTTCAGTCCGGTGGATGCTTAGGCCAGTGCTGTTTTGACCATACTCTTAAACTTCTTTACTTAAATATTTGATAAGAACTAGGTCATATCAGCTCAGGCTTTCCAAGTCCATTTGGGTGACTTGAACACTGAATTCCTTGTCAGTGTGGCTCTCACTTGGAGAGAAGGGCAGTGATCAGAAATGATGCTTCAGATGGAAAATTTACTTAAACCATTTTGGAAATTCTAGCTTAGTATGGTTTTTTGATTCTTTTCAAAAAAGAAAAATATGTTAAAGACTTGCCTATAACTCCTGCTTTGAATGTGCTATACCCTCAGTTTAAGATTGAGTTCATTGTCTGTTTCTGCTGTTACATAAATAGCAGCTCGATTGACAAGAAAACGACAATGATTCTGTTGAAATCTGTAGTGCTCTCCTACATTCATTATTCCTGAGATGACTGAAAGATTTACAATAGTTTATAATCTGGTATCATTTCATTCTTCTTCTTGGTATTATTAATCACCTTGTCATAAAACGTCAGGAGAACTTTGTTCAGCTTGCATGACTTGGGCTGAGAAAGCCATACTTCAATATTAATGTTTCTTAGGAAATTGGGTAGGTATCTTTGCATTCTGGGAGCTGTAAAATGGATGAGTGATGTTCTTTGACTACACATTAGGTGCTTACAGGGTGCTGAAATTGAAGAATGGTTGGAAGAAACCTACAGCTGTATCAGTTTGGGAAGAAAAATGACTCTGCAAAGCAGATCTGGTTCAGGTCAATATTTGGTTGTAGACATCTGAGCTCACAAGTACCGTGGGATGGTGCAGTCTCGTTGGTGACATGAAACCTGGGCCTCAGTTACTTGGCCATTTGAAGATTCTGGGTTGAATTTCATAAGCCTGGAGGCAGTCACCCAGGATCCTGGCTGGGTTTCAGCTTCAGTAATTACAACTTGCCAGTGCAGATTCTCTCTGCCTGTTAAATCACATACGCTATTTTTCACTTCCTTTGTTGAACTGCTGTGTCCCCCGTGCTGTTGTTGATGATAATAGTTTTAATGCTTGGCCTATTTTTGTAACATTATTTTACCTGTAACGTCTCGTGGTGTATTTACACAAAATGTCTGTCATTGCTTTGATTTTACAGATTGCTATTTTTATTGCTCACGTTCCAGTGATACACCTCAAATAGTAGATGCTTTCCAAAAGGAGGAAGGCAGTGTCCTTCTACCCCTGAACTTGTATTTTTCAGTGAGGACTCTGAAGCCAAAGGGATGTTTCCGCCCTTTCCTTTAGGTCTCCTACCAAGGCAAATGTATTTGGGGTGGCCAAAATTGAGTACCCAACCCCAGGGTGGTGTGTCTGGTGGGCAGGGAGGTACCAGCCTGTGCCTGCATCCTGTGCTGCCCCCCCCAATGGTGATGCCCAGTTCTTCATCCCTGGGGCTCTGTCCCTCACTCTGTCCCTTGTGTGCCTGGGCTTTCCCCAGTGCACTCGTATCCCTTCCATCCCGAGCCTCCGCAAGGGAGATTCAGGACGAGTGCACAGGCTCGATCCGTGTGCAGGCCAGGAGAGGGCAGAGCGGACTTGTGTCTGGCTTGTGCCTGGCGCTGAAAACCCAGGCAAAAGTCAGCTGCAGGTCGGGAGGGGAATAATTTTGGGCAAGGATGTGGCTTGGTGCTGGCAGAGGTGTCCCAGCTGGGATGGGAAGCTGCTTCAGCTGTGATCCTCCTGAATGGACTCAATGCATCATCTCAAAAATGCTTCTGTGGGGGAGGACTTAGAAAGGTGTGCACCCTGTGGGCAAACCCTCTGCCAAGGGCTGGGGACCCGGTGGCCTGGAAGGCTCCCCCAGGTATTCTTCCTTACTGAGGAGGAGCAGGGCTCTGCTGGGGTGTCCTCCACGCATCCTGGGGTGCTCTTGGGCGGTAGGTACTGGGTTTGTGCTCATGTGCTACCCCAAATTGCATGTGACATGGCTCTTTCCTTTCGTTTTTTCTTTCTTTTTTTAACTTTTCCTTCCTTAAATGATCTCTGAAAGCTGTGCATTTTGTGAGTGCTCTGTGCCTCTTGTGTGTGCTGGACATTGCAAGTGCACTTAACACAGCAAACTTCTTCCTTGGCCTGTAGGTTAAGTAGCTGTAGGTGAGCTTGTCTCTTTACAGAGCTGCTCACAGTTTGGACTTGAAAAACAATGGAAATGTAGTTAATGTTCAGCCTGACAGAGTCTTAGCAAACATATTAAGGGCTTCATTTAATAAAATCATATTTCACTTTCATAGACAAGAAGCAGAATAGATCTGAGTCTTTTTTAATGAAGAAAGCCCTTAGTAAGGCACTTGCAATCCTTCTTTATGTGAAGCTCAGTCTCAGGTTTTTTTATTTAAAGAGTCAGGGAGATTTACTGCAGCATTTTCTAAATGGTGCCGTGCTTCCTTTGGAACAGAAGGGAAAGGGAAATGTATCATCACGTTAAACAGATATGAAACAAAAATGTGGTTTTTTTTCCCCAAAAGAAAGGTTAAACATTTGCAAGAAAAATGTTCTTCACAGAAATCTCAGTTCTGCTAAGCCCACATTTACTGTCAGAAAATAATGGTGCTGGATGAGCTCTAATAATAAACCGATTTGTGTGTGCCAGGGGAGTGGACTTTTCCATTTCTTTGGTTGTAAGTCACGCTGAAGGGCTGCCACTGGGCTACAAGAGCACGGATATTTGCACACTGGGATTTGTGTCTACTTGAATTATGTGAATAACTCCATTGAAGTACAACTGGGAAAAAACGTCATTGTGTGGCTTATGAAAATGTGGCTTTTTTCTCCATTCAGTGATGTTTGAGCAGCTCCGTGTATTTTTCTCTCAGATTTTACTTTTTCGTTCTCTTTTCTTAAGCGCTCTCTGCACAGTGCCTCAATGGTACCGTGCACAGATCCTGCGACAGCAGACTCCTCTTTTCTGGGTAACGGGAATGCCATGGCTAAGGAAAAACATTAATGGATGGGCTGTGAGAGGGCACCGGTGCTGCACAACACTCACCGTTCCTTCATTGGTCCCATTTGTTGAGATCAGCAGTGCACCAAAGCATGCAAAGTTAAGATTTGCTTTGAGGAATATTGAGTGCTGTTTTTCCCTGAAAGGAGCTGTTCCTGTGAACATTGCTGCCAGTTAGCTTGCTTGGGAGAATATGGGCAGAAATGCAGTACAAAAGTAGTACAAACGCAGCTAAATTGAATACATTTACAGATGTAACAGGTTTGATTTTTTGTTTTTTTAGGCTTGCAGAAGTCTTTGAGGTGAGGACTGGCTATGTAGATTCATAGCATCTGATGTGATAGGTCCCTCAACACATTGGCCTTCAGGTGCCACTGTGGTCTGGTGGTTTTAATGGTGATGGTGAAAGTGCTGGTCCCATCCAGCTTGTAGACCCACAGGTTTCCAAGGCAGTGCAGGTACCTTTTATCCTCTCCGGTCCACAGTCAGTCATGCTTGCAAACAGTGTGAAAATTGGATTTGTCAACTAGTAATCCCTCAGTGATCAATAATTAGTTGTAATTATGCGCTGTGTAAGTGCTGTGGAGAGAAAATTGAAGTTTGTGGTTGGAGCAGGAAATGAAGAATGGCAGGTACACCAGACTGGTTGGCATAGGAGAAATGCAGGTGAAGAATGGTGAGTTAAACTGCCTTGTGTAGCTGGGCCACGTCACAGCTATAGGGGCAGTAGTGTTCAGACTGAGCTTGCTGACATTGCAAATTGAGCAATGAGGAGGTTTGCTTTTTTTTTTTTCAGTTTCCTCAAAATGCATCCAATCCAAAATGTCACGAGCAAGCCCTTAGTTGTGAGAAGTATCCTTTGAAACTTCTGTGTTTATAAATCAAAGATCCTTCCCCCACCCTGGTTTACGTTTTTGTCAAAATATATGTGCTAGGAGAAACTGAAATCATAGCTTGAGTATTCACTCATGGGACTATGCCATCCTTTTACACTCCCTCTGAAGGGTGCAAGCCTAGACCTGTGGTTTGGTTTTGGATAGAGGAGGAAAGGTCTTTGGTTTGCTTCTTGTTGCTTTGTTCTCTGCTCAGAAGAGCACAACAGACCATGTTTCCAGATGGGCAGAGGTATTATTCCATGTTTTCTCTAGAGGCACTGAAAATCCAGTTGTGTATGTCCTGGGATTTCTGTGCAGGCTTTCAGTTAAATCAGTCAGATTCTTCTCAGTCAAGGAGCCAGAGAGGGTATTCGTTTCTTTATCTGTATACCCATGGGTTATTTCCACTGCCTTATACCTCCGATTGCCATTCTCTAAATAGACATGCAAAATGAAACTCTTTAACTGCAGGAGGTGGGAGTGAAATAGCTGGAGTAGACCTATTACCCAGTGGTATGTGGGAAAGAGCCAGCAAAATTTATAGTTTCTGAAGAAGCAGTGTATTTTTAAGCTTCTTGTATTCCTACACTTCACAGCCAAGATTAGCAGCTTGTTGACAGCTCCATGATATATTTACTGTCACCTGGCTGGAGTCCGAAGCAAGTGATAAATTCTTAGTTTGAATGAGCTCGCGTGACATGCAGTGACAGATATATTTTTGTTACTACAAGTATGTAGCATGTCCTGTGGTTGGGGATTTTGGTGCTATTCTTGGTTTGGCCTTGAGTGATTTGCTTGCTTTCCTTGTGCTTTTGTTTCACCATCCAGGAAAAGATGGAGAGAACGACACATTCCTCATTTGCTGTGGTGGCTCATTCTGTTTCTGTGTTGCTGGAGCCGGGCTCCTATCATTCTCACTGAGTTCAGTAGAGACTGGCTGCTGGCTGGAGGCAGCTGGTGCTCTGCAGAAAAGAACCCAACATTTCCAGTCACTCTATGTCATGGATCTTGGGTATATGTCACATGAACTTGCATTCAAAAATTTGGGTTTGGAGTGATAATACTACATTCTGGGAAGATTCCCCTTCCAGAATACACATTCAGTATGAGAAGAGGGACAGTGTGAATCAGTTTTATCTTCCTGTGACTCGTAGGAACTGAATTTGCAGATGTTGCCATGCATGTAAAACCATAGTGCTATATATTGGTGGACTCTATTCAAATGAAGAAGAAAAATAAATGATAATTTAGTGGATTCCTTCATCTTCCTAGTTTCTGGTGTCGAAATTTATCTCAACAAAGTGGAATCTGTCTTCCCCAGGCCTTTTAAAAGGTCTTACATGTATCAGTGTTAATAGGATGTGGCTGTGTTCAAGCTGGTGGTCTGCTGCTTGAGAAAAATCTGATTGAGGTGAACTGGCTTTGCTTGCAGTGGGAAAAGGGAGGGAAGTCTAGTGTTATACCCCAAATCAGGAGCTTCTGTATGCTGGGGAGCTGGAGCTGGCCTCAGACTGTGCTGAAGACATTGTCATCTGTGGCTGGTCAGCAAGGGAAGTGGTGACACAAACAACATTCGAAACCACTGCAAAGTACAGCTGAGTACTGGGAGGTCTGTTTAGGTCTAGAACTCGTCTTCACTTGTAACAGCAGCTTTTATCAGCTTGAAAAACAGGAAATTTGAAAAGCATGTAATTATTTTATTCCCTGGAATAGGAAGATTGAATTTTCTCACTGAAGACTATTCAGAAACATATGCACACTAACTACTCCAGTTCTTCACTTGGAGGATAAAAGCAGCAGTTTCCAAGCAGGGTAATACACGTCTGCTTGATGTGACTGCTGGGAGGAAGCAAGTGGAGAAAAGAGGAGGCTGCTGAGTCTGACAAGGAGGAGAATGGACAGAAATGCCACACTGCAGCACAAAGGCATTGGAAAGGAATTTGACTTGTGGATGCAGCATGGGGACTATGGGAGGCTGTTCCTTCCCTTCAATCACCCATAGAAGCAGGGTTCTGCTCCGGAGGGTATCCATAGCATATGTGTGGCAAATGGATTCGTGTGGAGCTCCATTAGCTTGTGCTGTGTGCTTTCTGTGGCTGGCATGCCATGGGGGAATTTGGCAAAGGTTCGCTTCGATGGAAGGCAGTGCTCTGTAAGGGGATTTTACAGTACATGCACATGCAGACTCCCCGGATCAGGCCTGATTAATGGATTTGGCCAGAAAACTGAAGGGAGCAGCCAGTTTGGGAAGTGACACTGCTGTGCATGCGGGAGCATCTGTGCCCTCCAGAGTGCCAAGGAGGGAGCAGCAATCTTACAGAGTGGGTAAAATAAGAAGCTATACGTGTACAGTAGATACATATGTAAAAGAGGAATGCCCCTGCCTCTACTGGATTGTGTATTCGTACTGTTCTGGAGAAAAGTTCCAACTGTACCTAGAAATGGGTCTTTTCGAATTTGAGAGCAATTTAATGGTAAAGCATAGCAAATGAAAAATGTCAGTCTAAGATAAAATGCATACTTTAAACTTCATGTTGTATGGGTTTAGAGTTCCTAGACAGTTTTCTGAGGTTTTAAACCCTGGATGCCTCCAGAGAGCAAGAGATTTGGTACTGAAAGTCGATCTTGTTAGATGGCCTATGCCATTTTTACATACCTTGGGCTACAGGAATTAATAGATGACATGGATTAATATTGTTTCGTTTAAGTATAGGTCTGCAAGGCAAATATATTTGAAACAAAGGAAGTATCTATGTCGATACACTGAGTTTACTTTGAAACAGCTTAGTTGTTTATGTAAATTATTTTGCTTCTGTGTTGCAAAAATGGTGTAGGAGAAAACCAGAAGAGGACAGAGAAGCTGAATTAGCTCGAAAACATGTACCTTGGATGCTGGAGACTGAGATGATGTTTCAAGCGACAGAGAAGGTGGCTCTTCCCATATCAAGGAAGTTTTTTGCTTTCATGCAGGCAGAGCAAGGAATTAAGTCTGGGCAAAAAGCTCAAGGGTTGTGCCTATTCAGCAGTACCTTGAGAGGTGCCACATGTGGAGCTGGCATCCTCTGCGTATTTTCATGTAGCTGAGCTTCATGGGGTGATGAGAGGCAGATGTCCGGCCTGGAATCATCTCTCGATGCTCTCTCCTTGGCAGTTCTCTGCTGCCTGCTTCTCGCTCAGCTACCCACCTCCCTTCCTCCAACAAGGGTAGAGACACTTTCTGAAGCACCTCCAAAACTCTGATGCACTTAGACATCGGAGTTGGAAGGGGTACCTCTCTTTCTACAAAGTCGTGGTGATCGCTCGCCTTAGGGGGGAGAGCATATGTACAGCAAATGGACACTTACATAACCCTGTTAGCTTATACTGTATGATTTCAACTGTTGGGTTGCCACAGGGAGTTGGAGAAGGAGAATTAGGTAATTTAAATAGAAAGATGACATCCTCCAAAAGAGCGGCATTCAGCACATACTGCTGGCTGGCCCCCTTGTTAGAGCCAATAAGCAAATTTGGCCCAAGTCTTGTTGCAGCATTGTACGATGGCACCAGCATAGCAGAGGAATTGGCAGTATCAGCAGAGGTGGATGCTGTGGATGCGATTCCTGCCATCCGCTGCCTGCAGCTCTGACTGTGGGAGTCTCCTTCTCCATGGCAGAAACCTAGGGCCAAATTAATTGTGATTAATTCTGATTACAGACCATTCCCTTTGAAGAGACTCTTGAGATGAATTTGTCCCATGTGTGCTTTAAAAGGAAAGTTGCTCAGAAGTGCTTCTGCTAATGCATCCTCCAGGTTTATTTCAATATCCCTTTTCTTTTTCTCAGCAATTGGTTCTTTTGGCTCCTGCTGCAACTGGACATTTTGCATTAATTCCCTGCAGGGCTTCTATGCCATATTTTTAGGCTTTTGAGTGGCATTGTGGAAAACATGAAAGCATTATGGTAATGATCAGGGCCAATTCTTGTGTTCTTTATGCAGATATCAGTTAGGAAGAAATAATCATGCAAAAACCCTACTAAGAACTTATTTAAGGGAGGGTTTGAGTCAGGACCTCAAGGTTTGATCATGGTGCATGATGGATTTTAACAACAGGTAGGTAGTGATTAGATGGAAGAATGTAAGTGTAAATGGTTGAAGTGCTGGAACAAAAAAGGAGTTAATAGTATTGTCTGTTCAGCACCACAAGGAGCTGTTGCACATTACTACATTTAAAGAAAAGGAAAGTACAATGAATGCACTTTTAAGCCAGTTCCTCCCACTGTTCTTTTCACTGGGTTGTGAATATTCGGTGGGACTGACTGAAGGCTTTGTCTGGTCTAGCAGGAGCCTCTCTGCCCCTAATAGCAGTGCAGAAGGTATGGCACAAAACCTGCCCTTGTTTATTTACTTACTTACAAAAAGGAGTATTTGCAGAAAGCTGTGCTTTCACCCAGGCTTTAAGAAAAGCCACCTCTGCTTCACTCCTAGGGGTCTTCTGAAGCTCTTGTGATGAGAAGCACTTCTCACCATGAACTAACTGCCAGATGCATTTGAAATTGAAGATTTATGATTGAAATGGGCATCTCAGAGCTCCCAGCTGCTGGCAGCCGTGTGGCAAAACAATTGCAACATTTCCAATCAGTTTGTAGAAGCTATTTATGTAAAAATGAAGGCAGCTTTAAATATTTATTTGAAATGGGTTGGTTATAAGTATTGAAGAGAACTGCTTTTATGCCTCTCTGTATACTTAAAGTAGGGTGAAGGTAGCCAGGGATCTGATTTACTAATGTCATGAATGCTGAAGATAGGTCATTTCTGGGCTTTACAGGTCTCTACAGAGAAGGAAAGGAATTTGGTAATGTTTAGGTTCATTTGAAAGATGTATCTGAAGACCTTTCTAAGTGAATGAGAACATTTCAGACGAGGGATCAGGAGCAGGGGAAAACTCGGCAGATTTTTCCCATTCATGGGCAGAGCTTGAGAGCAGCAGGAAGCTGCCCAGTGAGTGCATGGCAGGCAGCAAGCCTCGAGGCTGGGGCACTGGCCAGGGGCTTAAACTTGAACTGAATCAATTTTCCTTGAAATCTTTCCTGATTTTCATCTAAGATAGACACTGACCTAGAGCTCTGTTACCTCCTGTGCTTTCTGTTCACCCTCGAGCTCTGTGGTTGGGTAATTTGTACTTGAGACTTTTTGGTGGGTGGAAGGGGTAAAGGACATCTTTGACCCTCATTTCTGCTCCTCTGACATAGCTTGTTCCTGAGCCTCCAGCAAAGCTTTCTTTGACTCTATAATTGTATGTCTCAAGTGCAGGACTTTGGAGAAAGAGTATTGTGTAGCTGACTGTGTAGCTGTTGGAGCAGTAGCAGCCAACTGCTGTGTCATCAGTGGATGGCAACTGGGGAGAGAGGGGCTGTCCATCTCTGCATCCCAGGAAGTCCTGCACATAGGTGGAGAGGTTCTTTGGTGCAGAAAGTCCTCTCCCAGCTAGCAAATGTGATTTCGAAAGTTGTAAGTCCTTCTGACAACTGCTCCTATTAGGAACTCAATCAGTACAGCATTGTGAGTTCAGTCAAGCTTTCCCCTGACACATTATGAATGTATTAAGTGATGAAACGTCAGTCAATCAAAACAAATTTGCACTTATTCCAGAAAGAAATCTGAATATGTAACTGCTGAGTGGTGATTAGGTGAGCAGAGATTTTCACAGTCCTTTGGCTGGGTAATGGAAGTCTTGAGTAGTTGGGTTAACCTCCCAGCTAATGTAGTTGTAATCCTGCTACAGCCAGATTGTTTCTCATTTCTAACCAGGTTTGAATCGCAGTGTTTCTGACTGGTTGGTTCTGAATGATTTAACCTAATAAAGGTCCTGTCTGTCATATTTCCAAGTACTCTTTGCTGAATTCTCTTCCTGAGCTGTAGAAGGTGTGCAGGGATGAAAAGGGGGCCTCTTGGCACCCAGCAAATGTCTTATTGTTTAAACTGCAAACTGCCTCTTGTCTGAAGTAATCTTGAAGAAAAAAGGCTTTTCAGTAAATAAAAGGGAAAGTCTGCTTAGTACAGTTTCGGTTTTGAGTAAGACCGTCATTTCTAGCAGGCTCAGCCACTGATCCACCTGATGGGGAAGTGGTGCCTTTGGAGAGACTGCAGCCCAAAAATTATTCCTGCAAATGTATTCGCCCTTTGAAGAAACCCAGCTAAGGATTTGAAATCTAGAAGTGCTGAGGCTGTAGGGAAGCTCGTCTGGTCCAGGGGGAGTCGAGATGTGTGTATGTGGATGGGGTGGTGTTCAGTACCTTGGTGTGGGCTGTAACAGGCAAACGTCCCAGCTAAGCTCTGGTGTGCCCTGCAGGACCATGGGTTGCAGGGTGGGCATGGACCTGAAACCTCTCTTCAACCCTCTTAAGGTTCTTTCCTGGCAGGAGATGACAAACCCATTATCCTCTTCATGCGCCGAGATCTTCTGGCTGCTGAGCCATCAATAATATGTGCTGTTGCTCCCCAGCATGCGTTCCCAGGCAAGGCTTTGCAGCTCTTTGTGTTTTATCACGCGTTTGCATTGGTTGCTGTGTGAGCCTCTCACAACACGTCACTTTGCTCCGTGCCACTCGACGTTGACAGTGTCAAAAAGCAGCTGAAGGTGTTGAGATCTCTATCTTGGCTTGTCACAAGCCTGCACATCTTGAGATTCCCCCCCCACTTTTGTTCATGGTAAAGAAGACTTCCATGGAAGGAAGAATCTTGTGATTTGGCTTTATAACCCAAATGCAGCTGACTTTGCTACATACCTAAAGAGGAACTACAGGAAATTTGGATAGGACCTCTTTATGAGGGTGTGCAAGGTATAATGAATTTAAACTGAAAGAGAGATTTAGGTTAGATGTTAGAAGTTGTTCCCCGTGAGTGTGGTGAGGCACTGGCACAGGGTGCCCACAGAAGCTGTGGCTTCCACATCCCTGGCAGTGTTCAAGGTCAGGTTGGATGGGGCTTGGAGCAACCTGCTCCAGTGGAAGGTATCCCTGCCTGTGGAAAAGGGATTGGAACTGAATCATCTTAAGGTCCCTTCCAACCCAAACTAGTCTGGGATTCTGTGTGAAATGCAGGTGGTTTATCTGAGTGAGGGCTGCAGCACTGTCTCCTTTTAGGGGCTCTTTTTCCCCTCCCCTCCACAATGTGTAACACATTCGGAGCTCTCTGGGCCCTTTTTCATAATGTCCTGATTCACTGGCAGTTGCATTGCTTTAAATCTGTTGTTCGTTTACTTTTCATAAAAGTCCCCAGCATCAAAACCTGCTTTTAAACTTTCATTTTCTTCAAGTTTTTGTGGGTCTACTGCAAAAAAGAAAAAAAAAATCCAATGCCATTTTATTGCCTCTTAGCATCTGCTTCATTATCCATTCTGTTTTGATACTTATTTGTTCCAATAAAGGAATAGAAACGTTGAAACATGCTGCAGAAAGCTAAATGAAGTGCCAGCAGTAAATAGCATTTTTGATCAATTCAATAATTTTTCTTTCTGTTTGTAAATTGATTGTAAATATACTTCCCATTTGTTACAACATTTGTTGCTATTTGAAATTGTTCTGCAATCGTTTCATACTAGGTGGGCTTGCAGGGTTTCGTCTGAAATTAACTTATAGCTGTAAGCTTAGTGGTATCTGTTCTACAGAGAGTAACTCTTCTGTTTATGTAGTATGCCTTGGCTGGCAGTGTGGGCTTTACCAGAGCATCGACTTGCATGTTTTCTCTAGATCAGCTTTTAACTGATCCATAGGAGTTGAACACATATCAGTGTCTGTGCTATTTTATTCCTAAATTTAATAAATTTACAGCCCTTCGTCCTTGTGTTTGTTTTAAATCTTGGTCTGCTTTCAGATTGCAATTACCAGTAAATACAACCTTGATTGTAATAGTACTGCTGAGGCTTCACAATTCTAAGCAGTAAAAAAAGAGGGGTAGTGTTGGTATTTCTGATAGATGAGCTTTAGAGTATAGCTTGAAGGGCTGCTTTTTGAAGCCTGCTGCTATGCTGGCAGGCAGTGTTACACCTGAAAATAGTTGTGCCTGAAGTTAATTGAGGATGATGGTTTGACACTGAAGGTTCAAGTCAGGAAGGCAACACCACCAGATAAGAATGGAGCACTTTCTCAATGCCACTTAAAATCAAAGGAAGTCACATATATAGTGATTTCTTTTTTTTGAATGGTGTCTTTGTAATTTGAGCTCTTCATCAGCAAATCAGATTAGAAAGCAATCTCGGCCCCACTCGCATACTGCTTTTGCTTTTAATATCCACAAGCTATTGATGTTAGTAATTGCGAATAAGGTTTTGTATCAGCAATTACTTGCACAGAAGATACTGTCACATTAATGCCTTGGCACTTGACTCCTGGATAAGGTCAGCTATAGGGATAGTAATTGCTGGAGGAAACAATTACAACCATAATCACGCAGGCATTGACACGCACCACCTTTACAGGAGACTGATCTGAAAGCTGAGCTCCAACTTGCTGTTAGTGTCGTAATTGGAAAACAATTGCCATTTGTAGGTACCGAATTGTGTCTACAGAAATGTAAGGCAGATTGCTTTGCTTTTGCTTCATCACAAGGTTCTTCTGTAGAAACAAGCAGAGTCATCCAGTCATGGGAGCTGGCTGTGTTTCTCAGTCCTTTAGTCCCACCAGCATCTCCTGTGTGCAGAGCACTGCGAGGATGGGTGACTCTTAAGAGAGTGGAGAGTTTGATTGATGAATAAATCTTCTCCAGCTGTCTCTTTAACTTAAGTACAAGATAACTTTAAGCCCCACTCCCCCTCCTTTCCATACTAAGTCTCACTGAATGGGACTTCCCCTTAGCTTTAATGAGTCTTTGACTATCTCAGTAGTACAATCAGAAGTACCCTGGAAATAAAGGTTTCACAGCTATAGAAGCTGCTCACATGTGCCATGAAGGTGAAATAAGGAGGAGCATAATTAATCTTTGTGTCGTTTTCAGGATGTGTTAAGATCAGACCAGGTAATTTTCTCTGAAGTGCTGGGGAGGAGCTCGGGGGAAAAGGGCTTGTCTCCAGGAATTAATCTCCTGGTCTCCAGCATCAGTCTCCTGAAATATGTGAAAGCGGCTGCTGTAGCAGAACAAGGAATGTTTGTTCAATGCATTTTATAAACCATTTCAAATACCGCTAAGCTCCTGTCCCACCCCAGAATATTTCCAAGTATTGATGTGCACGTGATGGGTGATACAAATACCTTCTTTTTGTTTTCTAACTGTTTTATCAGATTTTCTTATGGCCTGTGAAATGTATTTTCTGTTAGAGCCTACACTAAGGCTGGGCTGATGAAGTTGCATACAGGGCCTTCTCTAGCCCTGCTGTCAAGCCTGGAGAGGAGAACCGTCCTGTCCCCATATCCCCAGCTGAGGAGGAAATAGATTCCTGTGGACAACCTGGGAAAATGAAGACTCCTGAGGGCCAGTTCTTCCAACAAGAGCCATGACGGCACTTGTTTTACTTGTCCCCTTGAAGGGGAGAGGAGCGGCTGCTGTTTTCCTGCTCAAGCATAACTAGTCATAATTAGTTTAGCCCTGGGTTATTGATACTTTGCTATGTTAGATCACAAGAGTATGCATGTGGGTGTATGTGTGTGTATGTTTATTGTAGTTAAGAATTCTGGTTGAAAAATCACACTTGTACCATCCGCATTTCAGTCACGGCTCTTTTTTGACCAGCCCCAGATTTACAGGCAGATGTTAAGCATCCTTAATGGATGAAGATGCTTTTGTCCCCAGATGCCAAGCTGTGAGACCATCACATGGTACCACAGAGCTGAGTGCACAGCATGTTGCCCCTTGTTAAAATGACTTAACAGCTGATTTCCTTTATGGAAAGTTTGGAATCCCCCTGAAGTGCAGCAGATTCCCTCACTGAATTAGATTGTCTTTCTGTGGTTAGAGCCTGTATATCAGACCAATTTCAGCATTCACATCCTCCAAACAAGGCTCATTAATCGCAAATTCACAACTAACAGGGTTAGGGACTAGAGTTGAAAGGAAGAACAGGAATGGGAAGTGCTTAATGCTCAGTGAGCTCTGTTATGTCACTGTGGGTGTTTTTCACTGAAAACCGCTGGATGTGTTATAATGGATTGTAGCCATTTTTATAGGCAGTTGATTCCGTGTCCCCCAACTGCCCCAGCGGGAAAGCCTGTTTTTAGAGTGTTTGCTACTGCTAACACAGTGTATGCTTTGAAATGTTGAAAGTTTAAGTGACTTTGTGGTAGCTAGCACCTAGGCAGGGTGTAGTCTTAATGAAACATGAATTGTTTCTTCTCCCACTTTGTTGTTTATGACCTCTAACAGAGATGAATTTCCATCTAGTTTCTGAGGATTGCGGAGGAGATGAAGTATAAGAGCTGGTCAAGAAAACAGAGGCTAACCAAGATCAAAACTAGGAGAGTGGCTCATTCCTACCCTCAGAAGTGCTGTGTGATGTCTGTTTGTCTTACTGAAATTCCCCAGGGGCAGTGCTAGGTGTTGGAGCCTGCTGTGCTATTGCTTGTAAGCACCAGCTCCGGGGGAAAGACTGCTTTTTTGTCCTTCATCCTTGATCTGCCAGCTAATGAATAGATGTTGTCTGCCCCCATACTACTGAAGTAACTCGTTTAACAAGGATGCTGTGACAGAACCATGGTGGAGGATCTGCCATCCATACACGGGGAATGCTGGTACTGCAGGTAAAACTGGAACAGAGCAGACCTGTTGGCAAACAGGCCAGTTGCAGGAAAGGTAAATGTTGAAGGATAAAGGAAGGTTTAGTACTGGTGTAAGGAATGGTAAAGCCACAGAGGGAATGATCCCATCAAGTCTGCTGATTTAGGAAGCGAACTGACCCCCTGTACCACAGTATAGACCAAATGGGAGCACCTTCTTGTGCCACTTAGATCAGTTGCCTCCAGTGTTTGATTATGACCTTTAGTCCTGTTATTTCCCCCACCTTTGTTACATGCATAGTGCCAGGACCTAAGTCTTTGTTAGAGGTTAGTGATCTGGACATGGATTTGGCTCCCTGAAATCGGTAAAGTTGCCTTTCGCTCTGGTTTATTGCTGTGCCTGATCTATCTGCCCATGTGCTATATCATGTTTGAATCCATCCTGAAGCAGGCTGCTGTCTGTGCCTGGTCTTCAGCCCTGCAAGTGCTACAGTTTAATTTAAAAATCACTGCAAGGATTAAAGAATCCTTCTCCAATCTTGCTGGCCCCGGGTGAGTAATTTCCTTTGACAGGCAAGTAAAATGCCATTAGTTTCTTGCATTACCATCAATCACTGTGGTAAAAGGCAAGCAATTTCTATGTGGTGGCTGGTAAATTTTCCTGACAGCTTTGCAAGGCTGGATAAGCTTTCTGAGCCAGCGCAGCACTGTGAGCAACAGACTTTGGAGGCCTGAATCCTTCTGACCTCTTTGCCCATCTTGGGCTCTCTGGCTGCCAGGGTCTGTCTGTCAGGCACCAGCTTGAAGGATGATGTTTTGGCCAGGGCGTCTAGAGGGGAAAAACTGTCTCCTTGTCTTCATGGTGAGAAATATTGCAGGCAAATCTAACAACAGAACTTTGGCACTGTCCATTTGTGGGGCTGTCTCTGGGCTTTGTTGCAGTAGATGGTGGACTCTGCTGCACAGGCTTTGTCAGCTGTGCTTGGAGGAGGGATGAAGCTTGGGACTTGCAAAATCCTTGCCAAATCTGCTGAGATCCAGAGGGAGATGTGAAGAATTGCTGTGGAAAGCTCAACCTACCTGCAGAGAGTCTTCAAAAGGCTTCTGAGAACCACCACCCAAAGAAACCAAACTATGGCTGCCAGAGCCAGTTGGGACAGTGGCCAGAGGGCTGACTAAGGCTATCTGAGCACCAGAGTGGGGTAATTTTATTCTGAAGTGCAGACTCTTGAGGAGTTGTTGTCTGCAGCTGGAAGAAAAGTTATAGTAGAAAGCAGAATGGGGAAAAATAACAACCAGGGGAAAGACGTCTTTGATGTTTTATCCCAGCTGGAGGGCTGGATCTCGTCAGAACTCGCACATTATGAACCTGCTTGGTGGTGATTGGTGCCTGGAGTCCAAACCACATCATCATAATGCCCACTGAAGTTTTCACTAGCAGCAAAAAAATGCTTTTCGGCTGTAATATATGGTGCCGCCTTTTCATGAAAAGTACTGGTCTGAGCTCTACTGGAAATTGAATTCTATCTTGTGGAAAGGGAGATTATTTCCTAAGGTTTCCTTATTCACCATCCTAGCACATAGTGCTTAAGGTAAAGGTGCACTCCAGGATGATTGATTGGCAAGCGCGGAGGACCACTGTTCCATGTGACAGGGATATAAAGAACGAGAGTTGTATTTTTTGACAGTGAAGGGGAAATGGCATTACCTGCGTTATTCAGCAATATACTCTTGCAGCCCCCGTTAACTCTGCATATTTTATGGCATCCATTTTCCTTCTTCGATTAAACAACATAAGACCTCATAAAATAATCCAATAAAAACAACAACTACAAGTGCAGGCAAAGTTCTTGTGGCCTTTTTAATTCTGGAAGGATTTTCATTGCTGTGCTTTTTATCCTGCTTCCCTAGAACTCCATCCATTGTACTCCTTGCCATAGCCTAGGCAGAGTTCCTGATAACAGCCTTTTCTGTGCTGCTTTTTAATGCAGAGTACTGAGCAAGTGTGGAAAAATGGATGATAGATCCCGTAAAGACCACTTTGTGCTGTTAAGCAGTTGTTGGATGTGCCAGGGGTTGGGACTGGTCTCAGTTGACGTTAGGGGTTTATACAGGTTTCACAAATCTGCTCTTTTTAATGTTCTTTTTGAATTGTTTTCTATCGGTGCAGTTTCAAGCAACCTTTTAGGTGAAGGTGACCTTTGCTGCTTTTAACCTCATCTCCTAAGAGGAGGAGACATGTCAATATGTTGTTGGCCCATCAACTGTGCTGCTGGTCTTCTCCCATGTACTTTTTAGACCATTGAAAGAGGTGTATTAGCTGTGTGAAGGTCCACTGCATGCAGGCCTCCTCTGTTGGGTACTTTTTTGGCCAGATTACACACACTGTCTCAAGAGTAGCCACAGACTGGCTACCAGTGGCCTCTTCTGGGCATCTGACAGGGGATTTGCAGTCACAATGTGCTCTGAGCCTGAGGGATTGTGCCACAGTCTGACGAATGCAACAGTCTCTGTAGTACTCAACAGCAACACAGGGCAGTTTTTCTGATCTTAAGTCAAAGACACTGATAGCTGGTAAAAGGTAATTATATTAATCTGAATTGTATTACCACACTCTTTACTCATGGAAAATCTCTGAGTTTCCAAGGTGGTGATTAAATTTAGCCACAGTGATGGACTATTTTAACTGCTGTAAACCCCCCTCCAGTGTTGACCAAGACAGTGCTGTGGAGCTCATTATCTGATTTTGCAGGAAGAGGGATGGAAAGCTTGTACTTTGTTGTTGTTTAGGTGCTCCTGAAACTGTGACCTTCAGGGCTTTCTTTGCTTGTAGAGGTAGAAAAATGACACCTTTATAAAAGCTCTCTCACAGGAGGCCTGAACTCTATTGGGGCTACAGACATTTTTGCAGGGCTGATTTCTGAAAGGAGCCTTTCAATAAAAGGAAACCTCTAAGTATCTTTGTCTTTGCGGGAGGAAACCTCTGACTTACTTTGATTTTTTCATTATAGTTTTCAAAGCTGTGTTTCTGCATGATTGCAAGAATTCCAAGTTCAAATACTTTGGACACCTTCAGACTTGGTAATGCATGTTGTCCTGTACTTGTAGGCTTTAAGGAAAAGTTTCATCTGTTACAGCATTGCATTGGTTTCAAGGTAAAGGATGTAGTCTGAGTGTTTTAGATCTTTGAGAGAAAGGGTGAATAGACTGAGTGGGCTTTGATTTTTGTTCTGTAGACGTTACAGAAAACCACTCCAGCATTTTACCTCTTCTCTCTACAGAGAAAGTGCACCACAGATTGTTGTTTTGGAGAAAAGAGGGCACATAGTTCAACTCTTGGAGATGTCTAAGGGCGTGTGACAGCAGGCCCTGGAGCTCTTTGAATAATGATCAACAATTCTTAGCTCAGTTAAGTGAACGGAGGCAGTGGAATAAAGGAAAATCTCCTCGTTCAGGGGAGGCAGAGGTGTGAGCTGGTGGTGCATCCTAATGAGATAGGGATGTTATGAGGTGTGTGGTAGCAAAAGGATCATTTAGACTCGGAAGAAGACCTGCTTTCTCCTTTTGATCAGTAGTAATAATAGTTCCTAATTTATTGGATACTTTGGAAGTGTAATGTGTCAAGGAATTGTGTATTTATTTGCAAATTACAGGCAGTGTTTCCTGCCCTCCAGGCAGAGAGGACAGGGAATCTGTTTCCCTGTGCTGGAAATCACTGGAGCTGTGCTAGTGGGTCAGCAACCCAAACATCAGGCCTGTCCTCCTAGTGTGAAGAGTTTGCTGGAGTTTCAACAGCTTTCCGCACAATCTAGAGCCATATTTGCTTATGCTATAATTGAAGTAATTTGTATGTCAAAGGCACAACGATGTATTCAGGTGGAGTCAAATAAATTTTGGCTTTTAGTTTTAGGAGGAAAATCTCAGTTGCTGCAGAACACTGACCTGCATGTTTGAGTAGTTACTGGGAAACTGCAGAAATAGAATGAAATGCAGTATCTGGACACTTGTTAAGTATACAAATGCACAGTATCACCATAGAAATACTATATTTTTTTCTCCTTGTGTGGTTATCTGAGCAAAGGTGAGGAAACATCCTTATTCCCATTTTGAAGCTGTCCAGACAGTTAAATGGTTAATAAAATGTCTGGAGTTGATAGAATTGGACTCGATGTCTCCTGCCCCAGTGCCTGGCAACCCTTTTTCTCCCAGAGGGACAAAATTCCACTGTTGATGTATTTCAAAGAAAACAGTGTTCCCTGTGGGAGATGGCATTTTCATCTCCTGTTACATAAAGACTTTGAATCTCTCAGGTTTCCATAGCAGTGTTGGAAACCCGTATGAACAAGATCTGGTTTGTGACAGGAATATATAAGAATAAAAATTAATAGCTTTAATTTCAAGCCAATTAGAATGTCTGCTGTTTTTTTAAGCTCTTGTTTGCTTACCTAAGTGTGAGAGAGAACAGATTGAAAAATAGAGTTTCTGCTGAAATATGATGAAACCTTAAAATGTCTTTGAATTTTCTGTTGGATATGGAAATACAACATCATGTTAGGCTGCTTTGAAGATGTTCATGTAATCTTTGCTGATTGTAGTAGCACAGTATTGTATCTAGAGGGTGTTTCTGCAATCCCTTCCCTTATAAAAGGGACACCTCTTTTTCTGACCTTGCTTCACAGATGTGACATTTAGCTTCTCAGTATTAAGCAGTTGCTAAAACCATCCATCTCTGGTGCTTCAGACCAGCTGATGGTCCAGCCTAAAATGTGTACTCATTCCTAGGAAAAATGGTGGGCTCTTGAGAAAATCCGCTGCACTTCTTTAGAGAACTTACACATGCTGAGAAGGAGGAAGGAGGATTTTGATAAAATACACCCCCCATCATCATCTCCTGTTTCTTATGCTGCCTTATTTTGAGGCTTCTGTAAAAGCTTTCTCAAAATCATAAACCATCATACTCAAGGGAAGGTTGTGTTAATTTGTCTTCCCTAATAGTTAATTTATCACATGGAAAGCACTTTACTGTCAGAATTCAAATTAAAATCCTGTTTACTCTTTTCATTATTCAAAATCCAATATGCTGCTGAGCTGGATGCCTGGCATATTTTGAAACATCTGATGGGCTGAAAAAAATAAGTTGATGGCTTCACCTTTTCAGGTAGAAGGGTGGTAATTACATCATCCTAAATCTTTAGCATTGATCCCCTCCACTATTTCAAAGCGTTTTCTGTTCTCTGAAAGGCTTTTCTCATGTTAGCCACCATGTCTGTTGAGCAGTGCTGTTCCTGCCTTGCGTTGTGCTGGTCACTATTGATTTTCTCTGCTTTGTCCTACCCAGTGCTTTGGCATTGACTTTCTTCCTCGAGTGTGTGCTGGATATCCTGTCAGTGTATATATGTCAGAGATATCCTGACAGTAATAACTGCTTTCACAGAAACTGCATCCCCAAATGCTTGACAGGGTTAAATAAGACAGCTAGAAAAGGTTGCATAAAAATAACAGATGCAGAGAGAAATTGAGGTGAATGGGAGGGAGGAAAGGCCCATTTCCTGATACAGCGTAAAGGTGAGAGAGTGCTAAGGTCAGGGGATACAGAAAGGGCACAAGGTGAGGTGGGGCTGAGAAAGCCTTGTCCTGCACTGGGGGGAAGAGCATAGCATATCTGTGTCTTGTTTTGAAAATGAATTTGGGCCAGTGATGCATTAGATTTGCAATGAAGGACTGCAGTCACTGCAGTGGTTTTTAGCATGGATGAAAGGTAGAGGTCAAATCTGAAGTAAAACTCCAGCTTACTTTGGAAGTTGCTGTCTCTAAGTACTGAGCTGTCTTTATCCCCAAGGGCAAACATGCTTTTATTTTTTTATCCCACCATGAGTTCCCACCTTATTTCGCTGGGAACACCTATTGCCATGAGCTTTATATCAGGCCCATGTTGAGCTTTTTACCTGCAGGTACCATTAGTCAAACCCTTTTACATGGGATTTCCTTTTGTTTGATGCACTGCAGTTGCCCTCTGTTCCAAATTGCCATCTGCCTGCTGTCTACCTACACCTCTCCACAGGGCTTTGCAGGCTGCTTGTTTTTACTTTGCGGTAAAGCATCATATTATTTGTGCTTGTGACCTTTTGGAGAGGGCTTGGATCTTTGCAAGATCTTGGTGTATTTTGATGTGTGTTTTACATACTTAGATAGCTTTACTTATAGTGACATTAACATGGAGCCGTGGAAACAAACACAGCTGACCCAGTGTTCCCATTTTAAGGAGAATGTGATGAGGAAGTAGTTGGAACATAAATCTGTGACGAGTCTTTCAAAACATAAAAGAACAAAGAACTAAAGTTCTTGGAAAAATACTTCAGAAAACAAAACACTTGCTTAGCTACTGAAGGTTTAGGACCTGGTAGGGCATTCTCATGTCACACATACCACTTTACCCACAGACTGCTCTTGCCTGGCCAGTGCAGGGGACACTGTCTGTTACTAGTGGGTCTAAAGCAGGAGCAGGAGGGCTGGGTGGGTTTGTAGTGAAGATACCAAAATATTCCCTGGCAGCTCTAGGGATAATTCCTGGTTCTGCCGTATGTTTTCTGGATGAGTTTGCATCAGCTCATTTCCCTCAGATTTCTGGATTACCCACAGAGAATTTTGGCCAGGAAGCTTAGGAGGACACAAAAGAGAAGGATGGTGCCTCTTGTGGGGGAGCTCTCGTCCCATTTCAGCCTTACATCTGCTGTACCAGTGATTCCCACGTGGTTTTGCTTTCATATGCTCACATCAATGAACTGCCTGTGCCTCCCTCCCAAGTTGCATGGAATGAACTTCAATATGGCTGCAAATCACATACCCTCTTCTTGTATCTCCCAGCAAACTCCACTTGCCTCCACCCCCTGTGCAGTGATGCTTCTATTACTTCCTATATAGAAACACTGCCCATCTCACACCCTGAATGTCCTCAGATGTTACACCTGAATTCAGTGATTATTTTCATTTATAGTGCTCTGCTTAATGGATCTTAAACCACACGTGTTTTAACTGGAAACTCCCCAGGGTCCTCGCTCAGAACTAATTATGTGCCGTTTGTGCAATTCTTCAAATATGTAAAATGCTCTGTGAGGGCTCGGAATTACTCAGCTCTGCTCAGCTTTGGTCTTAATGCTGGGTAGGGGTGTCGGGCTGAAGCGTGAGCTCAGGAATCGGGATGTATCCACCCTCATTCTAGCTCTGCAGTGACAGTGTGATTTTAGGCACGTTAACTACACTGGCCTTCAGCCTGGATTTCCTGTAGGGAAGGAGAATGATTTCATTTTTAATTGGACTAAAAATGCATGTTGAAGGGCTGACTTCAGAAATGGTTGGAAATCGCAAGTGAAATTTATTATCATAACCATTATTATTAGTACGTCATTGAGAGTGCATTTAGCTCAGATCATGTTTTCCCCCGTAATGGGATGGGGGGGAGATAAGAGGATTTCTAAAATAGCTCTGAAAAAGTCTTTTTTCTCATCACTTTCAGCATTTTCCATCTGCTGTGAGCACATTCCCGTTTTATTTCCTAAATATCTTCCTTCTGTTTCTATTTTAAAGTTCCATTTGCCAAGTTTTCACTTCCTAATTACCACTGCCGGGAGTGTTGCTGGGGGGTGTTGCAAGCAAGCATTTACCTTGTAGATTTTGTACTCAACTGATTGGGAGGTGGTGGAAGTCCCTGCACCACTTCTGTTGAGTGCTTGGCTGTTAGATTCCTCTTGTAGCCCTTAAGTTGCTTTCAGCCCTGGTTATTACTTGTACCTTCTTCCTTCCCTCTGTTGTAGTAACTGAGAGAAGAGGTTTAGCACAGCTGTATTCATGGAGTGGCATACATTTAAGGCTGGGATTGCATTTTAGGACAGTTCTGGTTGTTCCAAGTTGGCAGGCTGGGGATGCTTCTGCTTGCCTGCTCCATTCAGTCCATCATGTTTCCATCTTTACATTCTACAGTAAATGGAAGACTCACTGTTCGGGGAAAAAACACTGCCAGGAATACCAAATGTATCCTGCAGTCTGTACTGAAAGCAGCTTCCTCTGTTCTGCCTTTATGGCTGGGAATAGGGCTAAATTCACTCTTGAAGCAGTTGTTTCATTGATTCCTTGTTCTGGAGAGCTTTGACATTTACCCCTCTTCTTCCCCTCTCAGCTACCTCCTCTTAAGATCTTATGGGCGTGTCATGATAGGCAGTTCCTGAGGACATCATGTTTGTGCTGGACCTCCTCCACCCGTAAGGAAGAGAGCATAAGGAATAGTGATTTCTGGTACAGGTTGTGGATACAGGCTGGAACATTGGGGGGCTCTGTTGCAGGCTAACTTCCGTTGAGCTCATTCAGTATTCCTCAGTCTCATTCACAGCTCTGCTAATTATGTTATCAAAATGCCATGTGAGTTGTAATGTTTTAAAGGCAGGCAAGTGCTTTTCAACAGGACAGTTTTCTGTCTGAAATTTTGGCTTTTCAGAAAGGATGTTTTTCACGGAAATGTCAGTTTTGCTAAGTTTCCCATTGGCTCTCATGTTGTTCCTTAAAAAAAAATGAATTAAAAATTCACAATTCCCTTTATACAAGGTAATTGTGGCTTTATTAAGCCATCTGAGTGGCAACAGTTACTTCCTGGGTCATGCTCCTGTGACATACATACTTAAGTAGGTGAGTTCTGTGTTTTCAAGCCCAGAGCTGGCAGAATTTTTGTCGGCAGGTAAAATTAAAGGACATCAGAGTTTTCTCAAGAAGTTGTATTTATCCTCACAGCTCCCTTTGAGTTGGAAGAGCAGCACTTCCCAGTATTTTATATAGAGGGAAGGGAGGTATAAGAAAACTAAATGATCCATCCAAGCTTATAACAGAGGCTTGGCTTGGTTTGTTGCCCAGAGCAGGCCGATAAACCCAGGCTTGCACACTGACCATTCACCAGCCTCTCTCCGGTTCATCTCAGCTTGAGTAGGAATTTCTTACTCTTTTTCAAAGTCTCCATCCCCAGCACTTACAATAATTTTTGTGCCTGTATAGCTTGGGGGCAGATTTAAAGATATGAATCACTTATCTGAAGAACAGTAGGCTCAAACCACCCATATGTAGGCTGGTTTCATTTGAATTTCTTGACTTTTCCTAAGTGAGAAGCTGAATTCGGTTTCTTCCCTCTTTCAACCTTCCTGGCTCTACTGATATCCAAAAATGCAAAATGACATCTTGTCTCAGCCCACCAGAGCAGATGCATTGCAGGGGATTAGACTGGAAATTTTCCTAAAATGCAGCGTTTTGAGACATTTTTGGAAGATGTAGTTGGGGAGCAGAGTATGGATGTTCACTTGGTGCTAACCCAGTAAGACAGGGGATGTGCAGCAAGCAGCCAAGACAGCATTGCCAAAACCCAGAGGGGCGCCTATTAATGGACAGTGTCCTGAAGGAGAAGCCAAACAGTGAGCCAAGAGGGCAGGCATTGGGGAGCCTCATGTGATGTCCACACTGGCAAAGAGCATCTCATAGCTGTGTTCAGACATGAGAAGAACAGCAAAGCTCCCTGGCTGAGGGCAATAGACACAGCTGAGGGATTGGCTGAAGAGAGAAGACAGTTTTGGGGTGCAGTGTCTGGAAGAGGTTGGAATAGCTGAACCATGTAAATAGATGTGGATATTTAAGGCTATTGCATCCTTACTGCTACACTGGATGTGAGGACCACTGATGATGGGGAAGAGGAGCAGCAGCTTCAGCTTCCATGAAGAACGGAGCTGTACAGGGGTGCTGCATAGTGAAAGCCTGGCCAGGTGTGGTAGGCAGCTGTTCCGTGTTGCTTTTCACCCTTGTTGGTGTAAACTGACATGCTAGATTTGGATCAGAGTAGATGAAAAGCGAATGCTGCAGAGTGAAGATATCTGTAGTGTAAAAGCTGTGTAGGAGGACTTCCCAGGCTTCTGACAGATGGAAAAAGGGTGATGAATCCTGGGGAAAATCCAGCTGTCCTGTTATGTCCCCCCACAGCATCCTATGCCCTTCAGTTAACCTTTAATTAGTTGAGGCTTTGACTTGGGTGGATAGGTGGGTTGGGGGTTTCCAGACATGTTGGCAAGAAAACACATGAGAAATTGAGAGGGTGGTAGGGAGGCAAGTTTGTTAAACCCCATCATTCCGCCTGCAAAGGAGAACATTTATAAAGTGCTGGTTGGTTACTTGCTTATTTTTAATTTATTATTTTATTTTTGCCAGGCCCCAGTGTTTTTTTATTTTTTTCACGTGGGAGGCTGAGTCTGATGAGGAAAATTATTGAATCCATTGCTGAAGGCTTAATTCTCTCTCTCATGTACATTACAAGTCAGTCTGAAATGAAGCCATGTAGGTGTCTGGCAGGAATTATTTGGTCAGGTGTAATTACTGCAGAATAAATGAGTGTTCCTCTGAAAGAAAGAGGAGGTGATGGGAAAGGGGCACATAAGCTTTGAGGCACATTATTTGGAGATGTGAATGTCTGTGGAGAAACATGAAGGAGACAATTAGAAAAATAGCAAGGAAAATTGTCTCCTTGCAGGGAACATTTTTCATCAGACTGGTTATGCCAGGCGTGAATATGGCCCATCAAGTCAGTAAAGCCTTACAGGCAAGAATAAAGATATCATAAAAGCACGATGAATTAATTCCTTCTGAGAAGAAAAAAACCCCACCAATTGCATCTTGAAGTTCCTTTGATCCAAACCCATGAACTCAGCTAGAACTTCAAGGAAATTCTTAATAGTGTAATGTGAGCAGCAGCTGGCCACGAGGCATCGGGGTAAATCCATCACCATTCACTGTTAAGTAACGCTTCAAGTCTCAGCAGTGCTGTTTCATTCCACCATACAACTAAGAGGTCCCTCTTGGCTTTGCTTTTAATTAATGGAGTCGCAGCAGTGGCGAACGTGGCACTACAGCTCTTGCTTTCTGCCTAATTGTTCTCCAGGCATATTTGCAGCACTCCTCTTGAAATCCCAGGCTTGTTTCAGGGGTCAAGCTGCACAAATGAAGTCCCTGCTATTAAAAGCAGTTTGTTTCCTATTCCTTGGCAATCTCTTTGTAACACTGAGCCCCACTGGAGCATGGACTTTTGTAAGCAAATTTTTTTAAAGCCAAAAAATGGTGACATTTACCAGCTACCAAACTGCTTTGAAACTCTAGCTGTGCTTAGGAAATCAAGGTTTTCCATGTCAGCATCATATTATTTTCAGCAGGAAGAGTTTGACATGCCCAGTTTGATACATGCCAGTATGCTTGCATGATTGTTTTCATCCCTCAGTCCTGGATCTAGAATAACAAACTCTTTCACTCCTTCCTGCATGGTGGTCTTGGAGCAGTGAAGCACATTCTTTTTCCATGCAGCTTGCCCTAACATTAAAAGGCACCTTGCTCCCAAAGGTTTGCGAGCAGGAGGATGTATTTTATACCACAGTGTTCTGAGTCTCCATCTTAAACTGCAGGAAAGACATCACAAATTAAATCAACTTCTGCTTACTCACATTTGTTTCATTTATATCAAAGTAGCGCCACTGAAGCACAGAGCATTTTTATTCTCTCCACATTGTTCAGGCTGAAGATTAACTGGCTTTGCACATAATGAAACACATACTTCATCTCTTTAAAATGATTGGACCTCTTTTTGTATTTTTAAAGCAGAGTGACTTACACTTAAAATGTATTAATCTGTTACTAATGGAAGAGGGAATACTTTCTCTTATCTCCTTGTTTACCTTTGGATTTATTTGTAGGAGGTCTGTAACTAATGAAATGCCTGTTGTTCCCCAACAGAATTAGGACAGCCCCCGGTGTGAAGATCCTGGACATCAGAGTCAGTGATGCAGACCAGTGGGGGGTTCAAGAAGAAACAGACAGCGCGAGGACCACTGCCACGGTGACATGTGTGCACAACGACCCGAGTGCAGAGAGCAGGTAAGCCACCATGTGCTGCTGTGCCTTAACCCTTGCTGAAATGCTGTCAGAGACAGAGAATAGCTTCTTTAATGAGTTGTATTGCTCTTTTAATAGCAGTAATTTTTCCTCCTCAGCTTCCTTGGAAGAGCTGTAGGTGATCTGATGAAAGATTTTTTTTCCTTTTGTTTCACTTCTGAGCTTTGCAAGTAGATTATCTAATTAAACTGGAGGCAGCCAACTAATCATAGCTCACATTTGCTTTTCATGCACCTTCAGGGCAGCAGGAGGATCCCTGTTGCCAAAGAGCCAACAGAAAGGCATGGATTAAAATAGAGAAATATGAAGAATAATTGAAAGCAATATAGGACAATGCTCTCTTCTTTATTTGAAAAGCCATGAAAGTAACTGCTGTGAAGCACCTATGAGTCTATGAACTGTTTCAGGAATGCTGTGTCTGTTTGCTATGGTTATGCTTTCACAAGCTGTATCAAACTTAATGAGAAATTTACATTGTTAGTTAGTCAGAATGATGTATTTACAATACAAGCCATTTCTCTCTGTTACCGTGCACTTACTCTACACTTAAAGTACACTGTGCATAAATTTAACTTGAAACTGTATCATAATTGGGAAATCTCTATGTCAGAATTTTCATGTGGGGAGTGTTTTGCATCCATCTTTTTTCCTGAAAGCTCCTGTAAAGGAGAAAAATGGTTGTTAGTAATTGTCTAGACCCAGGAAGATTGCTGCCAGAGGTTTGGAGTGCAGAGAGAGTTTCTACTCTGTTTAGTTTCTGATGCTGTATTTGGGGAACAAATGAATCCCATCTAACTCTGGGTACCTGCAAAACAAGTGTTGAGGTGAAAGCTATTTAGTGCGAGTTTGCTTTTTAGCAGAAGGGATAAATAGGCACTGCAGAGGTGAGAGTCCCCTTGGATGTGTAAAACAGACCTGATGGAATAGTGAGCAAAAAGTGCCTGATTCTCTGCAGTAAAGATGCAGAGTGGAGGCGACTGAGTGGGACGCAGACATTTGCATTGTAAACGCGAGAAGTGAAGGGAGGTGATTCCCTGCTCAGTGTCTCTGGTGAAGTCAAGTGCTGCAGAGCTTTCTGGCTCTGTAGCACTTGAAATGTCAGGCAAACCTTTCAGTTCATTAGCTGTTTCCTGCATTTCCTCCCCATTAGAACAAAAAGGGGGGGGGGGAGTCCCCTCTTTATTCATAAGCACGTTTGTCAAAGTTGTAACTTTGAGGTTGTGATGAAGGAAATTCTAGCCACTTTCCACCACTGTTTTGCTGGGGCTTCATGGGCTTCATCTGGCACTCTGTGGTTTGTCTCTGAATCTTTTGGTAAGATTCCCCAGTTCCTTCCAAACCTGTAAAAGAAGCCAGCGAGTCCCTTTGGTGGAGTGAGAGCTCAGCCAGCAAAGACCTGGCTTGGGAGGCAACCTTCACGCCTCTGATGACCCATGGTGAGATCTCAACCTGAATCAGCTCAGGCAGCAGATCTGGGGTTCTCAGCGGCATCTGTTCTTGGCTGAGTGCTGCACTTGGGTTCTTTTTGCTAAAACAACTGCAATCTCTGTTCTGTTCAGAGCAGGATAGAAACCTATCAATTTGAAAGTGAAATGCTGAGGTTAAAAGAAGACTTAAGATCGTTTGATGTTAGGGAGGAATCAAGTTATTGAACTGAAACAAAGTTTTAAAAGTTAGATGAAAAATAGGATGAACACTGGAAGTTATTGCCATGTACGTGGTTTCACTAATCCATGAAATTATACCTGTCACACTAACTTAGTTTTTATTAAAACTGACTTTTGTTTTGTGTTGAACTGTTAAATTGCACAAAAGCAACAGATCTCAAGGTAATTAATACTCTGACCCTTTCCTTTTGTGAGATTAGTTTAATATTTTTAATTAATTAAAGTATGCAAATAGAAACTGCTGAAAGATCATCTCCAGGTATGCAAATATTGTAGTGCTTAGAGTAAATATTTAACTTTGATCTTTACTTTAATTTGCCTTTTTGGTTATAATGGTGGCCCTCTTGTTTCTTTTGAGGAATATTAAGTGCTTATGTGGGGATTCTCGTGTTTCATTTAGATGAGCAGAGACCCGAACTTGCTTCTGTCAGGTCAACGTGGCAAAACTGTCTGTAGACCCTGTTCATCTGTTCCTCCTTTTAGTAATACAAGGAGCTTAATTAAAGGCAGTTTATATACAAGTGAGAGTGCGGGATCAATCTCTTCCATTGCGGAGCAGAAGCTATTCGTAAACAGAATCGTGTCTACCTCAGGGGAGACAGTTTTTTTCTCTCTTGGAAGTAATTTCACTTCTGCTGACTTGCCTGTTGTTAGGCTGGTAGTAGAGAAGTGGGTAGATCAGGACTGAGCCTCTGAGCCAGGCTCATTTTCTTTGTGGAAGAGATGGCCGAGTTTACTATGGTTTTGCAACCTCTCTTGGGCTTCGTGAGGGGCCTCCAAACCTCCCACAGCTCTGGTTGGTTTGGTGAAAGTGAAAAACTCCAGCAAGTCACAGCTGCACCCGCTGAAATCTGCCTATCCGCATTGTCCTTAGCTCAGAGAGAGGTCTCTTCTCCACTGCTGTGCACTTGGGTTGCTCTTTCCTCCCCAGTGTGCAGCTCTGATAAGAACCACCAAGAGACACAGCCTGCAAGGAGAACAGTGGCTTTGGACTGTGACATGTTCTTAATCCCGGCTCCATTCCTTTTAGCCAGCGTTATCAGCTGGAGCCTTTTCAAACTTGCTTACTTTTCTAATCTTTCTCCTTCTCCCCTCTGCAATATTATTGTTATCGTGAGTTTTTCATCTCCATTTCTCACATTTCCCTACGCCAATTGAGTGCTCATTAAAATGCTTTAAATTAAGACCTTTCCTCCTTTCATGCAGAGTGCATCATGCCTTTTCTGTGCATTACTTAAGAAAAAACTTCCTTATCACAGTGTTTCAGGCAGTTTACATTATATTCTATTAAAAATCCATTTTGTCCAAGGTTGTCACAATTCATAGATTAAAGCTTTCCAGAGTGTGTTTTGTTAGGAATACATTCATAAATTCACCTCTTTAGTAGTCCTGTAAGCTTGTATTTAAAACCTCTTTTTGAGCCTGTAGTTGAACAAAAAGCATAAAAAGAAGAGATTTATTTTAAATACACACAAGTATATATGCACACATCTATTTGGATCTGTCTGGAGCTTTTCTTTGCCCTTATTGCTGCCATCTCAAAGGACTTTTCTGGTAGCTCATTGAGCGAGAAGATTGATTGTTGCCATCTGCATTTATTCTCCCTCCTACTCTTTCCTCGGGGCAGAACTCTGTGAATCTCATTTTGGTAAGGTTACTTGAAGCAGCAGTGTGTTTTGTTTCAAAAAAGACAACGTTTTCTTCTTCAAGCACAAATACTCTTGCATTATGCCTGCAGCTGGGACCCAGCGCTTCCATTCCGCAGGAAAGGATCTTGATGGATTTCTGCATTGAGTTAGGGCTGGTGGGTTTAGATAAAAATGGAATGCTTTCAGCCTTCCATGCAGAATGGCTGTTTTTGTGAAGGACTGGGGTCTTCATTGTGGTATAGGCCAACATATTGAATTAGTGCAAAAATTGCTCTTGAAGTACAAGGCCAAGTGTGGGATTCTGCCAGACACAAATCCTAAGTGTTTTCCAGAAACAGGTCTTATTTTTTTGTAAGGACCATGCAGGTTTTTTCCACTCCCTTTGCTGAAAGATGGATTGAGCCTTGCAGTTCTGTTTTGCACCTCAGAGTTCTCTGGAAGCATCTCGGGAACATGCCACAAATTAGGCTGCAGAAGGACTAGGGCAAGAGGGCTTGAAGAAATGCCCTGGGAGCATGGTCTGTGTTTGGCAAGCTGCAGTAGCTTGTAACTCAGCACTGATATCCAGAGGAATGGGATTTCAGGAACTTTGCCGTCGTGATTTAGCATTTTATAGGACTTAGAATCACTGGTGAGCAGGCGCTGAGTTTCCATGGCCCCGCAGTATGACATATTTCATGGTGCTCAGTGTCTGCTTGCTAGAAAGCTGAAGAACAAAGAGTTGATGTGACCTGGCCTTTGGCTCAGGGGAGACGAAGCAGCGCGAACACAAAACAGACCACAGAGTTGCAACTCTTCTTTGAGATTATATGAAGAGATCATTTTCCTTACTCAGGAAAACTGTCATTCAGTTGTCTTGGATCATTATCAGGTGAGGAGAGTCTGATTTTCTGACAAACCAGTACTTTAATCAGAAAGGTAAGATTTATGCTAACTAGGAAAGTTGATGACATTGATTTTACCTGCAGTGCTGAGTATAATGTTACTGGGACCAAACTGGTTCTTCTCACTGAGGGATTATTTTATCTCCATATCTATAATGCAGCTTCCATCTCTCAAGATATCCATCACTGCATAAATTAGACTTGCATGAGGGACATGCAGAATGCAAAAGTAGGCAGGGTGAAATCTTCAGAGGGATTTTTTTCAAGTGTCCTCAGAAGTATTTTTTCTATTGCCTGGAGATGTGTATATTTTTAATTGCTGCAGACCAGCTCAGATGTCTGGCATTTGACATCATCTGTCTTTAAACTTGAATCCAAAAATGAAGATGCTATAATTAATCATTCAGTTTATTTACCATTTTAAGAGGTGTTCACGGAATTAAAATAATTTAAATGACTTTATAAAATTGCAGTTGTACTGTCAGATACATAAATCCATAAATCAGAAAAAGCAGCTATTTCATGTATTTATAGGTATGCAAATAGACCCTCCTATTTTGAAATAATTCACTTCTTTTTCTGTGCTTGGGAATACCCTTTGAACCAGAAATATCACTCAAAAGGAAGATGTAAAGTTGGCTGCCAGTTAAAATATGTGCATGTATTTATTTAAAGTAAATACGTGTTATTGGAGCTGATGATCAACTGAGCAGCAATGTATCATTTGGTTTTGTTTTTAAAGCTTCGGATATGTCTCAGAAATAAGAGCTGAGGTTCTCTCCTCTCCCTCTTCACTTTGACAGACAGATTTGCACCCATCTCTGTATTGTGGGAAATGTATTTTTCCCTGCTAAGTATTCCAGCCCTCATTTTCCCGAGGGCTATAAGCAAACACTCCACCTGGAAGCCCCTCGGGTGCTGTGAGGCTTCCTGGCTATACTCTGCACTGGCTCTGCCAGATTGGAGCTCGCTCTCACAGCCTTTGGTGGTGTTTCTGCACTGAATTCCCCACCACTCTGCTCCAGAATGACTTACATGGGTCCTGCAGGCTCATATGTCATCCAGAAATGGCAGTGTGGTGCAGAGATTCCTACTGTCTCCAAAACAGAATCCTGGTTGTTTGATTAGCTGCTTTACTGCAATGACTTGGCTTTCCAGAGGATGCAGTTTGGTTGTATCTGGGGTGTCTGTGTTCTTGGTTTGTACACCACAGGGCATGCTGAAGCTAGAATAAGGACTTGGGTTGCCTCAGTAACATAAATAAGCTTATAAAGATGGGTAGCTGTAGCCTGCAGTAGCACATAGCAGTTAAAACTACACTGGGAAGGCATCAGGATGTGCAGTGAAACACTTACTGATGTGTTTATTGCCAAAGGAACTTGCTTGGCCCCAGGACGCCAAGCGGGTGAAGTGCCATCAGCAACAACAGTTGGCTGACAGGAGGTCAATTGCATGTGTGGCTTTCTACAAAAGAACAGTAGCTGGTACAGACAGACAGGCTTGCTTGGTCTTATTTTAGGCCCATGCAAAGGCAGTCGGCTGGATGCCATTAAGTTCACATAGTATAAAGTGAATGAATAAGTGGAGCAGAGGGAGCAGAGAAACACAAGGAGATGTGTAGAGCAGACAGGAAAGAATAGAGAAGGCCTGAGGAATAAAAGCCAGGGGGATGGGGAAGGAGAAGTGGATGGCTATTATCCCTGCCACACTTGTCTGATGTAGGTGAAGTAGTCCAGACGTCCTTTGGGCCCCTTTCCACCATGAAAGCCATACTTCAATGAAGCCATACTTAAACTACTTTGAGAAGGAAGGGTTTGAATTAAAAAAGAGAGGAGCTTAAGGTGTGGAAAGAAGTCGTAGACTATGTGGTGCAGTATACTGGCTTGGGTGTTTCCCTCCTGTTCTTGTGCTCTTTCTGCTTTCCTTAGGTCAGAGGTGTCATGGGCAAAGAAATGTGCTTCGAATGTAGAGTGTGCAGGACCTGTAGAACCTGCAGGAGTTCATTTTCTGTCCTTTGGCCAGACCCCAAGGCAGCACTGTATCTCGAGCCATTGATGAGGAGGATTTGTCTTTAATGCACTGGTTTGAAGGTTGTGACCTCTATTAGGAGTGATGGGAAACTATTCTGCTTTGTGTTAAGAGTACTCCAGTGAGGAGCATCTACACACATTTTCAAACGTGTCTCAATAGAGTCATAAAGAAAACCTGAGTTACAAGAATTTTAACTAACCTTTATTCTTTACATGGAGGCCTTTTTTTATAAAAGAACCCAAGCCTGCTTCGAAGTGTTTCTGTAAGATAAAAGCCCTGACACCTCACAGTAGCTTCTTGAGGACCTAAAAAATAATAGACAAATTAACAGCAGCAGGAGGGACAACTTACACCAGAAAGCTGTGGTTCTAGGATCATATAGGAAAGTAGCATTTCTGGAGGGATTCTTCATTTTATTTCCCCCGTTCAAGGCCAAGAACAATGAAATTGTCTGTCCATCTCCTGTTGGGAGCCTAATAGCCTGGAAACCACATGAATTCTCTCCTGGCCAGCCAGCTCTTTTGGATGGCTGTTTCTTTCTCTTAGCTTCATTGCTGCTCTGGTGAAGCCTCCAGTAGAGATGGGTCAGAGGGATTACTGAGTGCTAGTCCAGATAATTGCTTCCTGGCCCCAGTTCTCCAGTCCAAGAAGGTAATGACTTAATGACTCTTCTTATTCCATCCTTGCTGTGCTGATATGGTACCTTTATTATGACCCAAGGGTATCTTTTGGAACAAACACACCTTTGGTAGTTGGAAAAACCTGTTGTGCAGTGCAGCAGGAAAATCTGAAAATGTGGGAAATGAGGAAGGTCTTGTTGGAAGAAGTCAATAGTATTCACCTGTGTTCAGTTGAGTAAAGTGAGTGGAGGCATGAAAATGACTTGGAAAATCAGCTTTTGCTAAAGATCTCTTAATTTGGCAAACCTAGTAGAAAGCTTTGTGTAAATCCAAGGAAACATCAGAAGGAAGTGAACTCTGATTCTTTGATGAACTTGCTTGATAGATAAGGCAGTTGTTTGTCAGCTGTGTTTGTGGCTGAAGACTTTCCTCCAGAAGTCTGGTCCTAGCTTCTAGAAGTGGTTTGACAGGCAAATTTTGAGGTTATAATTTAAGCCTTTTCAATTTTGATCTCCTTTTTCTGTATTGGTAATTTAGGTGGTATGTGGAAAACTGAAGCCATTTTTTAGACTTCTCTTTTATCTATAATGTGGGGTTAAAGAGGAAAGAAATCAGTGGAACAGACCCTTTGGTCTCTTCCTTGGTGCAGCAACAAACAAATGAAGAAGTGGCTTAAATAAGATCTAAACAAGTGTGGTCCACAGAACCTGATCCAGAGCCTGTTCTAAATGACATTTCTTTTGAAAGATGAGCCCAATCATTCTGAAATGAGTCTTGTTTTTTAATTTGATCTAATTAGCTTCATTTTGGGTATATCTTTCCTAGATGTGAATCTTAATATTGATGTAACAGTTGGGAAAGTTTAATTTCAGGCTAGGATAGTCTGCATAATTAGGACTGCAAGAATATAGCAGGGAGGCTGGGAGCAAATTTCAAATGCATTCTGACAAGTGAATGCCTCTTCAAATAGTTATTCATCCATTGGTGCTTGCATGCTTTTTCCATATTGGATGCCAAAGGGAGTGATGACACATTCAGGAGTCAATGGGCTCTGTTGAGTCTCTACTGGTTTGCTGTCATTTCCTGTGCAGTATGTTTAAATGGCCATGTGGCTGATCACACGTGAGCTGCCACAGGAGGTCCATGACAAAAATCTGTACAATTCTGGGAGATTTCTAAAGTTTTACAGAGATCTGTGTGCACATTCCAGCCGTGTTTAAGTCATAACTTAAGACTGAGTGATAAAGCCCAAGTAACCAGGGCTGCTGGACTCCTCATTCTTATGGCAAATGCTCGGGCTAAAGGAACAAAAGTGATTGTGTTGGATTTTTAGGGTTTGTTTCTATAATTTAATCACCTTTTTTTCCTCTCTCTCAATAGCTTAGACTTGAAGAAGCCTTTTCTTTGGTGTATGCTGGTCTGAATAGCCAAGACAATGACACTATGACAGAATTCTGAGTCACAGTTCATCTTATAAATGTGGGGTCTGCACAGATTTAGGTGTCTGTGCAGCACCTTTAGATATGTAACATCATCTGATGGGAAAGTTTTAATGAGCCTTATGGAGATTCCAGAGGGAAGGAAAAGACGTGATCAAAACCATTGTCACAAAAGCATTACTGATTCCTCTGTAAACACTGTACTTGTTTATATAGTCACAGATTAAAATCCTGTTATTTTGGTAGTTAAGTCTAGATCCAGAAGAGCACCTTCATGTAGGGTACCATTTAAGTACGTACTTGGTTTTAAGTAGCTACCTTGGTTCTCTTGCTGCCAGGTATAATGATGATATAAGAGGCACTCAGCTATTAAGAGACAGCAACATGCAGAAAACAGAAGTCTTGATGGTAAACCAAGTTATATATAATGAGAGGTGTTAGTGTGCTAAACCTGAAAATATTGTGGAAATCAGGAACTGAAATCTTCTGCAGCACAGAAATATTTCTCAATATATTGGAAGTGTTGCTAAGGAGTTCATTTTTGGCAACTGTACACAGAGATTGAAGCACCATAATTGGGTTGTTCTTGGATATAATAGGACCTGAAGAGATTATTAAATAGATGTGAAATCGGGGAGCTGGTATTTGAGGTACGTTTAATTCCCACTTTTACCAATTTATGAGTTTGACTTGTAGCAGAGCCTCCTGAGCTTATTTGAATCCCATTTGAGATGTGTTGACTTGCTTACTGAACAGCCAGTGCATTAAAGTACAAAAGCTAACAACTCATTTATTAGGCACTTAGCCAAAATTCAAACTCATTTTATTGTTGGGAGGTGCTGTTGCTAGACAGGCAAATATTAAGTTTGTTACTTTGATTTATTCGAGCCCTCTGTGCCAAATACATTATAAAACATCCTGGCATTAACTTTGCATAAATTATTTTTTGCTTTAGTTAAATTTTTCACTCCTTGTGCCACTGATATTCCTCACCTGTGTTTTGAACTTAAAAAGCCAGAAGCTCTTGTGAAATGAAAAAGTAAGAACTGGCTGATGGTGTGTCGGTGTCAGCGTATGGTTTTTGTTTGTTTCTTTGAAACCTGTCTGTATCCTTGGGAAGAATGTGAAGTGGGAGTTAAGCTGAGAGCCCTCACAGGGTGTGATGAATCTGTAAACTGAGACCTGGGCCCTTGTGCAATACCCCTGCTCCTCTGGGGTGTCTGGGGATTGAACCGCTCCAGAGGGCAGCTTGTGCCAGTACAGAAAAGCCAGGGATGAACTGGAGCTTCCAGGGAGCACAGGAAAGCTTTGGACAAGAGGCAAAATACTGGGGAGCCCATTTGAACACGATAGCTCCCTGTTGGAGGGAACAGCTTGCATCAGGACTGTAACAGGACAAGAGATATGTCCCCCCTTGGCACCTGGCTGAAAATGGAGGCCTCTGTTTTGCTATAAACTTGGACATGCTGACCTTGGGAACTTGTACACAGGTACTTGACAGCTGGCTGTGTTTGTCCTTTCTATACAATTTGCTGTATGTGGATTTTCCCAGGATACTTGTTAAGGGCTTTGCTGTGAAATACTGCAGTCATTAAGGCAAATCGCTAAAGCTTTAGCACAAAACCTTTCCTTAAAAATGACTGCCAATAGCTTGATCTTGCAAAAATTCCTGGTTGGTTTTTGTATTTTTTAAATTGGTATAATCCATGAACAGGTTTGATTCTTTGGAAGTTCTGGGACTCACTGGGCTCAAAAGGTTGGCATTTAAGTCTCATGAAGAGCTTTGTTGTTGGGGGGAGTCTTTTCTGCGCATGTTGTCTGTATGCTGCAGGTTTTGGTTGGCATTGCACACTCGGAAAGAACTATTTGGTCTTTTCTCTTAGGAGTTTCCAGTGCAGAGATTTAAGTGCAGAAGCGCCTGACCTCCGCACTGGGTGGGCAGTGGAGGTGTTCGGAGATAACTAATTCCTCGTTTTGCTCTCCCTCTGGGGCAGTTTTTGTCCACTGTGGTTTTCTGCAGCTGTGGCTGGTGTATCTTTTTGTTAGACAAGCACTCTTCTTAATGGTGTACTCTTTAATTTCTCTAGTGACAAGGGGAAGAAATAAGTTATTCCTTTTTTAAAAAAAGAGTGACTTAAGTAGGGAATAATGAATGCAAAATGCTGTCATTAAAAATCAGCAGATAAGCTGATGGTTCATCTGTCACTTCCAAGCCTTGCCATAAAGGAAGAGTAGATCATCATCTATAAAAAATAATAAAAATGGCAATGATAACTGTGGAGCATGTTGAGTGGCAATGCCTTGATAATGAAACCTGGTATTTATTCAATAAACACCTTGCAACTCCCTGCTGACCAACACATGATGGGAGAAAATAACTTCTTTCTAGAGCCTTCCCAAAGGGGTATAGCACGAGAGATAGGGCATTTTTGTCTTTGCATTGAGACTGCCACTTTTCTTGTGGCAGCCATAAATTCTGTGTTGTTGCACCATACTGGCATGAAATTGGATTTGTCATAGTGTATACTCAGCTGTTTTGAGTGGGAATTGTGTGTCTACACCAGAGGCATTTGGGTGCATGCAGTGGGAGATGCCCAAGTCTGACCTGCCTGTGTTCAGGTTCCGTGCTTTCAGGTATGATCGATTTTAAGGGATGTACCTAAACCAGCCCCCCACTAGCTGTGCAGTAAGAGTGCACAGAACATACATGGAGGCTGCTGGGCTGGCTCAGATGGATACCTCTAAATTAGAGGAATATTAAATGGAGTGAGGCTAATCCAAGCCTTTGTTTCTTGGAAACTTTTTGCTTCCCTTTTGATACCGTTAAGGAGTTAGTAATTTGTGGGATTCTTCAGGTGGGACTTTTATATGGGATACAACAGCTTTCCCTTGTTTTAAGGCATAGCTTACTTATATGATAGCCCTTGGCAAATGTTGGCTCTGTTTTGCTGAGTGTTTTCATTATTAACCTACCCCAAGCTGCTGAAAATGCATTAACTGGGTTTTCCTGTTGCCTCTATGTAAACTTAATGCTGGTGTAACACTGGGGAAATAGTGACCCAGGTAGTTCATAGGTATGAGGCTGGTTTCCCCACGTTACAGGTGAGTGCCTTCACCCCCCTGGGATGTTGGGGAGATGGATCTTGTAATTGAGCAGTTTTCAGAAAGATGAGTTGTTTATTTTATAAATGGGGTGCTCAGCTCCTCTGCAGTGTGGCAGCAATCTTGCTGTTAAACCAAGAGTTGTTTGGGGTTCAGTAACATTGAAAACCTGCCACTTAATTACTTGCATGAAATAGGACCTGACTGCCCTAGTCCAGCATCTGATTTAGACAGGTACAAGTGCTGTGTTCCTCACTAGAATGTGTATTTTTCTTATTCATTACAAGGAGACAGGGGAGGAGAAGTTCAAGACCTCATCACAGTATATTCTCCATCACGCAAAAGCGTTTCTATTGCCTGTGTCCAAAGCTTTGTGAAACGATGCAGTCATCAGTCTGTAACATCAGTCCCTAACCTGTGGGAAGAAGGCTCTCATACTATATAAAAAATACTCTTTGTGGTTGCATCCAGCAGCACTTTCCCCTACCCTGCACCTTCCCCAGTTTCCCAGAACGTTCACTCCAGCAGGATCGAGGTGGTTCACATCATGGTGTGTGCTGGAGCAGATGTGGTCACTCCTGCATGGCTACAGGATCTGCCCTGTCACTCTGCAGAGGTAGGGCAGAGCAGCACAGGTCAGACACAGGGCTGTGGCTCCCTTCCTGTTGGTGAACCCACAATTAGTTCAAGTTTTCCAGTCACTCACGTTTTACATGTGTTTGTTGTCCCATGTAAAAGTCTCTGGTGGAGGGGAAGAAAAGAAGTCAAGTATTAGAAGCTGAAACTTCTAAGATTTGGTTTTGATTTGTGTTGATGTGGAGATACTCAAGCTTTTGTACCTTTATTCTCTGCACAAGTGTTTGAAAGCACAGTGGGGCTCCTTTCTTTGTGTGTTCTACAGAACAAATTCTCTGATACTTTTTTTCCCCCTAAATATATAAAACAGTAAATATCATGAAAAGCTGGAGAACTGGATGGGTGGGAGCAGGATTTCTTTCAACCAGTTGAAAAGAAGTTGGTATCTGCAGTGGGACAATTTGTGCTTTTGCCTCCTGTGATTCGGTAAATTTGTGAAGCTTTTGGGTTGGTATCGGTCAATCCTTAAGTTACAGTTTTCTGATGAGGGGATGTCTGCTGGAGTTCTTCCCTCCACGTCTTCCTCCACCCCCCAAGCTCCAGCAGAGATCAACTGAACTGATGTGGTGATGTGAGCTGTAATTCTGTTCCAGCCATGATTACATGTCAATCTGCGGCATACCGTAAGTGGTACTTCTGGGTTCCTGCTGTGCGCACTTGATTAGATTCTAGTACCTTTTATTCTATACGTGGGACTCCTATTTTTTTAACAAAGCAAACACATAACCCCCAGTTCATTCTTTATTCTCTTTTTTTCACACTAATATCACATGCTTAAATACAAACCTAAAATGTCTTTTTGCATGTCTAAACTTCCTTAACTCCATGTGTCCCCTCATTCCAAATAGCATTAAAGGTAAAGGTTCATGCTGACCCTGAACTGTAGGGTAAGTCTGTGACCTAGGCAGAAGCTTCCTGCAAAATGTGAAGCCTAAGTTGAATGCTGAACTCGCTATGGCAAAATGAATGCTAACTGCATGTTGATGTGTAGTCCTGCTTGTTACAGTTTTCTTTGTCAGCAAAAGCTTTCTTCTTCCAAGTGTATTACTGAATGAAAGAAAGAAGCTATTCTTTTATCTGTTAATACTGATGCCTGTAATCCACCCTGTTCATTTTCTGTGCTGCTATTTTCTTTATGTGGTTCTTCTGCACCTTATGTAGCCCAGAAAAACTTAATTGCTGAAGTCTGATGTACTTTTCTATTCCTGGCAGCAGTGTAGGTTGCTAAACCATTATGTGGGAGATGCCTTCTGGAATATGAAGTGTGTGTTGCAGTTGGGATATGGCAGGGTTAGAGCCTGGTCCAGGAGGAACCTTTAAATTAGCTTTTTGGATATTTTCTCTAGAGCTGCCAATTAGATTGACATTTCCTGAGCAGTTTTTGCAAGGGGAAGGTGTTCCTTATGAAGGTCTTATGTTACAGGGAGACCTTAATGTATGTGGTACCATGTGGTACCATGAGTGAGCCCCCTGAATATATGCCAGCAGCTGATGTTTGACAAAATTCAGGAGACAACTCTTCATCTGATGATATGAGGACAGACCTGTTCCCCTTCATAGCTAATCACTTCTGATTTCTTGCCATTCAAAGCTTTATTTGGTTGTTAATGTTTGAAAATAATGTGCTTGGTGCTGCATAGTGTGTAACACTGGAGACAGACTGTGCTCCAAAAGGCTGGGGCAGCTCACATTCACTCATTTGTACATCCTGTACCTGAGTCTTAATTTTCTTTTAAACACAGCTTTAATTGGGTCTCTGGATGAGCACTTACATTCAGACTGGTATCTTGTATAATGAAGGCTGTTCAGAGGCCCAGAGCCTGGGTCGGTCAGGAATTATTCCCTGGTCTGAACCTGGTGCTTGGGAAACCAGTTCAATGCCTGTGTAAGTTTTCAGCCTTAGAGGGATGACTTGTGTGATGCATAGGCTGTGGATTAAATGAATGAGGTTAATTTTAGCTCTAGTTCTATTTATTTACCATAAAATACTAGGACAGTGCTGGTGTCTTATGTACAGAGGAGTTTTATTAAGTAGTGACGGTGATACATATTGACAAGTCTTGCAGTTTTTATCATGTCTTTTCAAATATTTACATTCTGAGCCACGGATTCTTGAAGTCAAGCAATTCTGAAGAAGGATTCGACTTGAATTTAAACCTAAAAGGAAGATTCTGCTTGTTGTGACTGATGGAAAATCTTGCAAATTTCATGAGATTCAGAAGATGAGAAAGCAAAGAAAGAACATTTAGAAATTTAGGAATCCTTAGGATGAGCTCATGAATGTGCAGGGTCTGATACATCATTTTTGCATGTTGGGGATGCAGAGGATGGCTGCTCTCAGAGTCCTTGCATTAGGAACAGTTGGACTGCATGTCCTGGGACGGGGGGGCTTCCATGTTACCTGTCTTCTGTAAGTGGTCATTCGGTTTCCTGTCTTGGCAGTTGGTGGTGGAGCAGGCAGGGATTTTAAGATGAGCATGGTCAGTTACTTGTTAATATACCGTGAACACGAGCACTGTCAGTGCAGAGGATCCATGCACTGCTAATTAGTATTTCTGCAGTTTCACTAATCACTTGAACTGGGAACTTGGCCAAAACTAACAGAAGAGACTTCCAGTACAATAAATTGTTTTAATGCTGTGATCTGATCTTATGCATGGCTCAGTGTTTCTGAAGGCAAGGCTAGAATCAAATCTCATTTTACATGATAACATATGCAAATCAAAACTTTTTGGTCCCAGATGAAGCTGCGCTTCTATTGACATGGTGCTAGGAAAATGCTGTTAAGAATAAAAAGCCACTAAAACTTTATTTTACTGATAATATTTCATTATTGCTTTGTAAGCTACCTTATCCATAGGGCAAAATCTGCCAGAGAGTAAGATCCCATAAACTCCTGTTTGCTTGTATCATTCCATTATGATTTATAGAGTGTCATAGATACTTGTGGCATTTTGCAGACATATAAAAGATTGACATATTCTTGCCTCAAAGAACTTAAAAATCCTGCAGTTTAGCAGCAGTCAGCAGTTCCTCCTATCTGGATTTTACTTTTAATGGCACTGTATAAAATCACTATTACCCAGCCACCAAATGAAATAGCATTTTATTTTTAGTTACAAAATGCGATGATTTTAAAGCATTTCCTAAAGGTCCCAGCCCAGCATGGCAGGTTGGAAGCCCTACCCTGAAGACAGAGCAGGAGTGGTACCAAATAGCTGCCTATCCTCTGACCAGAGATTACCCGAAATGTCCGTGTAACTGCCAGTAATTCTAAACATGGTAGGGATGTTTATGATATGAGTAAGACTCACTGCTGAGGAGGGGAAGATTCATAGCTCCTTTCACAGAAGGAGCCAAACTGCATTCCTGTGGTAATGACTCCTGCCCATCACTGGTTTATGTGAGGTTTAAGCTAATGACCGAGCAGTGAAATGCCCTGTGTCCTGTTATCAACTTCTTGAGTCTCAGAACAGTCACTGCATACTTCTAGCAAGCATCTTGGGATGATTTCTGTAGCTCTTCCAGAGGTCAACCAGGTAATTCCTCACAAAGCACCCTGCAAATCATTCCACCAAAGTTGAAGGCCCTAGGTGAGGAAAGTTTTTGATGTGGATAATGTCCCTGCCTGAAAGAGAATACAGTCACCTGCTCAGCTCTGTGCTTCATTGTACAGGGAACCTTTTCCCACCATTGCCTTGAAGCAATCGGGTGTCATTTTATTACCAGTATTTGGAATGTCGCTTTGCTACTTGACACATCTTTACATTCTGTATTATATTAGAATGTGACTGAAGTTCCACCTTTATCCATGCAATTTTAAGATTTCCAGGCAGTTGTATAAAGCAAAATCCTGCTATATCCTGCCCAGGTAATTTATCAGAATTATATATATAAACATAACATTAAAAACAATTTTCTGAGCCTCATGATTACACTGATTTTGTTTGTCACACACCTGCAGGTACTGACTTGCCGTATTCTGTCACTCATAGTAAACCCTGTCCCACAGCGTAATGTGGCAGATGCTAATGAATGTGATACATCATAATTTTTCAAAGCAGAGGTACTTGGAAAGGTCTTACTTTCGCCTTATTAAATGCTTTGAAAACTAATTTTATTGAAAATAAAGTAAGATTCTGGGCACTTTAAGGGGCTGTTCACTTGACCTAAGCATAAATGAAATTCACTTGAATGTTATGGATTGCTTTGATGAATTCCAGCCTAAAAGATTTTTGAGCAGCAGACTGGTGGGAGGCTGGGGTTTTGTTTCGAAGGAGGTGAGTGAAAAAGCTCTGATTTCAGTGGGAATTCAAGCAAGCTGTTACGCTGTCGTCCAGCTTCATTTTCTCAGTGCAAGACAGCAGCAGGGGTGGTTTTGTCTGGATTCTTAGGTATAACATCAGGCACTCAGAGAATCACAGGGTCAAAAAGTACTTGAGTTTGTCAGACACCCTGCCTTTCTCTTTGAACAAAAGCTCAGCAGAGAGCACGATGTAACAGAATTAACAAAATACACAGTTTCAAAGGCAGCAAACTTTCTTAAGGACATTGGGAAAGGAGGACTACACTTGATTCTTCTGTGAGCCTTGAAGGGCAGCATTTACACTGGTGTGAATATTCTCATGGGGAAGCGTGAGCCTAGAGATGGGTGTTAACAACTGTCTTGTGATTCTCTGATACACAGGTTTTTGTTCCATATCTGCTTTGGGTTCATTGACATGCACTGTGCTGAGTGCACGCTGGCTCCAAATCTCAGTGCATCCACAGCTCTGCGTTTCCTTTGTTCCAGTTTCCTTTCTTTGTATTTCTTTGTGTTGTTCCACCTCGGATTGCCTGCAGCAGTAATCATGCTCTGGTATCAGCTTTTTATGTTTTGCTAGGTGGCACCTTCCTTTTTGGTGGTTATCCCTTTCAGTGCAGGGAGCGCTGATCTTGTTATCTGCAGGCTTTGCTCTGTGGAAAGGGAGAACTTACACTGGAAGAGACATGGCTTTCACCCTGTCTCTGTGCTGGTGAAACACCTTCTGACTCCTGGTAGCTGCTCAGGGTTGCCCAGTTGTGTCCTTAGTCAAGGAAGAAACAGCTGAAATAGATTTTAGCAAGCCTTTAGCTGCTCATCACCTGCTTTAACCAGAAGTGAAGTGAGGTGAGGAGGACGAGGTGCAGCCCAAGGGGAAGAGGTGGAGCATGCAGGAAGCAGGATGCCCTGAGTGTTCCTGCTTGTACAGGCTCCCTGCAGTGGGAGTGCTTCCCAGGAACAGCACACTGTGCCTGGGTCTTGCCTCAGGATTTGGGAGGGAGCACCAAAAAGCACAGAGGGGGTGTACAAGTTGTTCACACATGCTGGGCATCTCACGTGAATCCACCGTGGTATGAACCAGATCAGCATCTCTCTCATATGCACAAATGTTTTATCAGTCATGCCTTAAACTACAGGGATTGTCAGCATTTCAGTCACACGCTCTGCTGGGGTGAGTTAATATCCTTCCTGACTGAGCACATTGCCTAGAGGGACCATTTTGTGTGTTACACTCTGGTAGAGAGAGCGATACCGGGCGCTGAGCGGCGCAGGGTAAAAGACTAATGTGTACTATGTTAAATGGTGTCTTGGGTTTTTCTGGGTCCCTATTCATAAAACACAACAAAGTGGCGACAAGTATAAACCTTGTCAGCTAAAGGATCTGCTGGGAACACCAGAGAGTACTTAGTGACTAAAACAAATCAAGTTTCGAAATCCTCCCTTCCAAAGGAAAGCACAAAGGGGAATTAACTCAAGTGAACAAGTGTATCTGTTGTAAAAAGGCATTGTGGGGTTGGGGGAGAGGAGGTTCTAGGATTAGCTTGGTTGTACGGGGCAGAGCGCTCTGTGATGGTGTTGGTATGGTGGCTCCAGTAGGCACTCTGGGAGGAGGGATGGGGAGAAGAGGGGCTGCCCTTATGGGTGACATCCTGAGGAATGAACCCAGGGCCTGTGCCTTAGCCCATGCTGTGGTCGTGGTGGTCAGAGCAGCAGGTGCTTTCCAGAACCCTTCTGATGGTAAAACCCTGCCTGCTCAGTTTAGGGTCCTGCTCTAAGGGGTTAACCATACCTTGTGTGCTGCTACCCTATTTGGGTCTAGGAAGATTCCTTTTTAATTGTAATTAGGCTGTCCTTGTGTTCGTGGCTTGTTTCCATATGGGAATTGTTCCTGACAGAAACTGTTCCAGGAGTTTGGCTGCTCGCCTGGGGCTGGGGAGCTAGGCTTCAGCTTGCTGCTAAACCAGATGCTTCTTTTGTGACTCTGGCCAAGTTGCTTAGATTCTCTGTGCCTCAGTTTCTAATCATAAAATGGGAGTATTAACATCTGCCTGTCTCACAAGGGACTTAGGAACACAGGAATCAGAGGGGGTGGAACACTCAGAGAGAGGGTTGGAGGGAATGGTAAATGTTCTTCAGGCAGAAAGCAGCACCCATAGATTTGACTCTGGCTTGGACCATGTCTGTACTTGAGGGAAACTAATGCACCAGTTACAAGTGTTGACTTCAGTTCCCCAGCAAAGCTTCAGCTGAACTCAAAGTCTTTATTAGGCACAGAAAGAGGAATAATCAAGAGAACACTGTGAAATAGATGCTCTCTTCCTCTGCCTAAAAATGCAAATAAACTTCCTTGGATTTTCAGAAATACTTCCTACCTAGCTCTTGTAGAAATTTGCAGAAAATTCCACTAGTCCCTTACTGTTTATATCTTCTGGTACTTGTGTTACTTGTGTCACTCTTTAGTCAGGGCTGTTCATTGCCTTGCAGTGTTGTCTCATGAGCCTCAGTTGCCATCCCCATTAGTCACCTCATGGTTCTTGACTGAAGAACCTCTCAGTCTCCTCTAGCAGCGGCAGGTTGGTCCAGCACAGCCTTGTCAGATACCCTGGGATGTGTGCTATGCAGGGTGGGATGCTGACGATCTGCCAGGAATGGGCCCTTTCTTTGAATGAGCCACAATGGTGCATCATTATTTGTGTATGACCATGTAGTCCAGAATGTTGGTCTGAAAGTCAGTTCGCATCTTGCTTTGATTCACTTTTGTTCTCTATTTTTTTTTCTCTGAACAATAGCACTGCATCTCCTAAGGACAGGATAGGGTCTTTGCTCTATTACATGGAAAGCTATTGAAAACTTGCAGAAAATGGTGTTCCTTTTACCATCTTCACTACTGTATTAACTTGTTCAAAGAGCTTCAGAAGGTAACTGAGTCTTCTCCAGCAGAGATTTTGCTGCCTCAAGCCTATCATGTTAATCTCCCCTTAATTAGATCTCCATTCCGTTCTCAAGAACAGATGGGAGGCTCAGGGCTATGAAATATTTGGGATTTCCTGAGAGACCTGAGGAGGGGTCCTCCATGCTTCCACCCCTTCACAAATTCAGCCGTCAGTACCACTTCTTCCTGCTGGGGTTGTCTGTCAGCTCCATTCAAGGGCAACGTGATGTCCTCCCTGCTGCCTGTGGAGTGCTGCAGGCTTATGTTGGCCTCGTGTTCTGCTCCCTCCTGCAACCTCCATCCTTCTCCCTGCACTGAAGTGGCAAGGTGAGCTGTCCCTCTTTCCTGCAAGGATTTCTGATCTTACAATGGATTTTGGCTTAGTAGGTGTACGCACCATTTTTTTGTTTAATCTACTGCTTTGTTGCCAAGGCAGAGGTCATCTTTCCACATGGCTATATGAAATGGTTTCTGTCTGTTTTCCTTCCTCTCAAACATGTGCTCTCTCTAAACAGAGATGTTCCACATCACAGCTTCAGTGGGTACTGCAAGGTCTTTCTCCTGTAACACATGCAGTGTCACTGATCCTCAGTGATGCTTGCATCTTTTAATAATGTCCTAAAACTATGACCAAGCAGAGAAGTCACCTCTCTCATTGCTTAGCGTTGGCTCTGAGGACTGATAAAATGGGAGTTTCATGTTCCACTGCCTTATGCTAATGTTGATACTCACAACTCTGTGGATGGATACCAGGGAAAAGCAGTAAACCAGGCCTTATGGGAGCAATGCATAGCTCACATTATTGGCGAGAATCCCAGTTACTACTGGATTTCACGAGCTTTTCTACATATTGGTTGTGGTGGTTTTGGTATAGCATTAGAGAATTCTGCCACAAACGCATAACAAGTTGTGTCCCTGTAGTGCCCCCATAAGCTAAGCTAGATGCAGCACAGCTGATGGAAGAGGGATGTTGACAAGGAAAGGAAACTGTAACACAGTAAACCTAACCCCTTTTCTCCTGGATATTGTGAAAGAAGATGTACTGCTGCTTGTGCTGATGGTGACAGTTATTTTATGTCATTATTGCAACCTGTTTACTCTCTTGGCTTGTCAGCCAAACTTGTGCTAGTCAGCAGTCATTCCTGCCTTTGGACTGATAACTGCACGGAGCTGTACATTCTCTGGTAGAAAAACTGATGTACAGTTTTGGTTTATCCCCTCTTCCTTCCTTTGCTGGTCTGAGCCTTTGGTCCAGCTTTGCAAATGCCAAACCCACACACTTGGATTTTAGTGTAGAACAGAACACTGCAACCATCATTTGGAAACTGTGGGAGGTGGTTCAGGCCCTGAGCTCAGCCTGTTGAAGCTGGGAATGTAAAGGATGAAGAAACTTTGATCCAGACCCTTTGTAGAGGGTTTTTGAGTTGTTTTGTTTGCTGGGTCTTGAAATACAGACAAACTCATTGAAATAAAACCATAAAGCAAGCCACAGGTTTTTGTATATGTACAAGTTTGGCAAGACCCAAAGCAGAGGACAAGAAGATTTAAAGCAAGAATCCTTCTGAAATTATAGTTTCGAACAGGGAGCTCCCACCAATCGATAGGAATCTGCTTTTGTTATGGTCACAGAAATCCCAGCTCCAGCTCATGCTGTTACAGTGATGCACAGTGTTGTCAAGGTAATGGATTTGAGCACTTGGCATATAGAGGAAGGGTGTCAAAGGCAAGGAAGTGTTCTGCAGCCCTCCAGGAGCAAGCTTCATATTAAGGATTCTTTTTTTTTTTTTTTTTTTTATGGCTGAGATAGAGAATACTCAATTTTTGTTGTAGAAGTGAGAGTTTTATGCCCTGGCCTATTGCTGTTGTCATGCACATCACCCATGGGAACGCTGCTCTTTCCCATACGTAGCAGGGTTTGTGAACTCGTGCTGCTTTGCCTCCTCCTGCTGCTACCAAAGAAGCTTCCCTCCGCAGGGCTGAAGTGAAATTAGAAAAGGGGAGAGAGCAGAGATGTCATGCATATTTCAGCTCCTTAGGAAAAGAGCTTGGTTGTAAAGGAGCTGTTGGGCTGAATTCTGCAGGCTGCGGTCTCTAAGGACCTTGTTTACGATTTAGCAAGGCCTTTTTTTCCCCTTTTTTAAAGTAACAATGTTTTATAGCACTGTTTAAAGACAAGCCTGATAAGAGCAACCAAAAAAGGCAAGAGAAGGAGCGTTTCTTCTTATCGAAACTTTGTGATCCAGTCAGCCTGCTGAAATTGTGGTTTGGTAAAGAGAGAAACTGATGGGAGGAAGGGAAGGAAAAAGAAGAAAAAGAAAGCAACTATCCATTAAAAATTATCAAGATGAGGGGTTGCTGTCTGTAAAGCTGCTTAAGACAAATCTTTCCTTATATACCTCCTTGCCTTTCTTTCACTAACGTAAACGAAGTCAGAAATTGACAGTACAAGTGAAATGTCTGCATTACTGAGATAATCTGATTTATAAGTACCAGTAATGCAAAGGATGTGTTACATACTTGAACAATGGAGCTGAAGACTTGTCTGGAGAAGTGAATGCTTTGTGGAGACACGGTGCCAGAGCAGACTCAGGGGTCACGGGAACAGCAGTGAGTAGCATCAGTACATATGAAAAAGCCAGTTCATGTCAAGGCTGGGAGCAGAGCTGCCCAGACAACTGGTTTTGCTTACTCTTAGCAGGTTTTTTTCTCTCCTGAAAGAGACAGGGAATGGCAAGGGGTAGGAAACCAGAGAAAGAGAGGAAGGAATCCATCCGGAGGTTAGGAAAAGGAGTGTTGCGGGTTTTGAAGACTAATATGTATTGACGCGAATTGCCAAGACAAAGTGGCCTGTTCATCCAAACTCTGTGTGTGTCCCTCTTCTGAGAATCCTAATCCAAACCCCAGCAAAGTCACTGGGAATGCTTCCACGCATTTCTGGTATTTCTTGATTAGCCTTTGATGGGAGAAATCTGGAGTCGTGCTTTGATACAGGACAGGACTTCAGTGGAAATGAAGTGTGGGGGAAGCACTTAACACTTGCTACAGTTAATTACCATGAGCATCATGGCTGAGCATTTATGGGACTTCCGTGATCAAAATCCAAGGTAGTGTTTGTTTTGTGCAGTACCAACATCCTGCACACAGGTTCTCCAATAGCCTCTGGTTTTGCCTGAGGTGGGAGATACCTGGGGCTGGCATTTGTTGGAGATTTATCTTGTGGGAGGTGTGCTTTCTGCATCTCAGAGTGGATGAATTAACTCACAGTTTGAAATGAGCGTTTAGGATTCACAAGCACTTCTATGTTGCAAAGCCGTTTGGGAGGAGAGGGGGTTGTGTTATATTTTGGCAACAGAGATGTAGCCATTTCAGTCCAGTAGCAGTTGTTGTACCTGTTGGTGGTGAGGCTCTGCAACACTTACTGCTCCCTGAGGAAGAGTCAGCCAACCACAGATACAACAGAGCTTACAAATGAGGTAATACAGCACGGTAGCCTGTAGTGGCTAGCAAATGGCCTAGATGATTCAGTAGGTAAGCCTCCAACCCTACTTTGTCCTTTCTTGTGTATTAGGAAATCTCTGAGTCGATTAGAATGTCCTGAGCAATGTTAGCAGTGAGAATATTTTACTTTTCAAATCACAGCACACAATGAAGTTGGATCACACGTGTAACAATTCACTGAGTCTGAATAAATGGCTGCTTAAGAAGAATATGGTGGTAGGCATTTAACCATCACTGTCTAACTGCAAGGTATAGCAGTAATCATTTTGTTTCAGTAAATTAAATGCCAGCAGGAAAAGAAAAGAAAGTGAGGCTGAGGCACCGTGACAAACATGGTGCAGTACACTAAGAATCAAGTATGGAGAAAAGTGATTCATTAAATTAAAGGCTAACTTTGAAAGAAAGACTGTAACAACCTATCACTATAAAACAAATAATAGCTTATATGTGGTCTTCTGCCATCTCATATTCTGTTATTTGTCCCTTGTTAGAGAATAGAGAGATCTGACAGCAGCGCTGGAAAAGGTAATGAGTGGTGAACTTTGGATTGCTTGGACAGTGTCAGCATTTGTCAGCTTCAGTAGAGACATTAAAAGCCATCACAGTACCTTTAAAGGTGTAAGTTGGGTGTTTAGGAAGCACTGAGCTCAAAGTTTAACCAGCGATGCCAAATCTCAGGTATGTTGCTAATTAGCTTTGCAGAGCTACAGGGACCAACTAAGGTTTATAGCAGCTGTAGAAAGCTAGATTTTATGTGATGCCTTTCTGTTTTCAGTGTTGCTTGTGCAGAAAGCCTATTTCTGCTTACCTAAGACTTGAATTTTTAGGTGAAAATAGTTTCCTTAGCCAAAAAATAAATAAATCCTTCAGCTCTTATGTTGGAATGTCAACTTCAAAATGTATTTCCTAATACCATAATATTGACATAGAAATATCTTGCAGTTTAGTGACTTTTATTTTGAAGGATCCCCAAATCCTTTACAAATTCTGATCCATGTTTCCTTCCCTGATCTACAAAGAGTATTTGATAACTTTTGCTGTGTTCTTTGCAGTACTCAGAATGCTGTTGATAGTGATTTACCATGAAGATTGTAAGGGCTGAGTTGTACATATAGGTTGGGTCTCTCATTTATAGTATGTAGATTGTTTGTATTTCAGCACATATAGGTGCTTATAAATAATCTTGGTTTCACCACAGTACTGTAGAAGGCCAGTGATGTGGTCCTTTTATTCATCAGAGAAGGATGCTCTTTGCTGTGTTGAAAAGCAACTGCTCTTCAGTAACAGATAGGAAGCGCAGCGATAACCTGGCTGTCATCACATCTCCTTAGGAAGCAGGATAATGCAGAGTACATCAGGCCAGAAATGCAGCAGATGCAAATCCATGTAGTTTAGCTGCAGCCGGGGGAGTGATGTTGATGTGTGTTCATTTTGGTTGTCGCATTGAGCTAATCGAGAGAACATTTTACCGCTAGCTGAGCTTCTGGCCCAACATCACGATTTCCAAACCCTACTGAACTGAATACAGAGTTTTAAATACAGTGTTTCATTATGTGTATATTTATTTATAAACACCCAACTTTAAAGATATTTTCCTATGATTTTCTTTGGTGAGGGAGTGAAATGTAATCTCTTGTCCTGGGTAGGTCGATACAATTCACAGATTTAAATGCTAACAAATACGAGGAGTCTCGTATGTCCCTGCCTAGTTGTGGTTTGGGTAATCACATTGTGTAGATCATTTCCATTGTTGTCTCAATTATCTGAAGCTATTGATTGTTAAAGGTTATGAAGTTAATTTTAATTTCAAAATGCAAGTGAATAGCACAAATCAACTTCTTTATGTTCTTGCTGCTGAGTTGTGAAGTTTGTCATGGAAAGGGCATGGCAGGCACTTGGAACTGCTGTGGAATACTGGGAATTAGGCAGAAGAACAAAGTTCTCCAATCTCACTGTCTTGCTTTTTGGGGTTCATTTTGTTTTGAAACAGCCTCACCCATTCTGAATTATCAGTAGTTATTTGCAGAACTGGACAGAAATTTACTTGTTCACCGAAAAAAGTGAGGTTTTGTGTCAACCAGAGCTAGTCACACATGTACCATTGAGCCTGGAACCAGTTTCTCCAGGCCTTGGAAAAATAGATGAGTTGGGTTTGGGTATTTCTATTTTTTAGTTTGGTTGGTTGGGTTTTGTTTTAATATTCTTAATATTAAAAAAAATCAATTCTCTGCACAGCAATAAACATGAGGGATATTTACAGGTCTGTTTTCAGAGAACTGAGTCTAGGAGCCTTGTAGGTAAGACAAGGGCCCAAACAATACATTGGGCACTGGTATTTCTGTAGCAAATATGAGGAGTCTCTCAGAGAAAAACAATAACCTATGGAAAGATTTTTTCTTTCCTGAGTCTGTTTTCTCTATCTTCGATGCCTCTATTTCATCACCTTTACTATTACTGTTTTTGACACACAGTCACAGGCTTTCAGAGGCAATGGAATATTACACTCATGGTCATGTAGAGAGCTTTTTCCTGATTCACCTGTGTAAGTAGACCTTCATGATGAGTCTTTTCTGGCTCTTAGCTAAAAGGGACTGTGGGAATGGCCAAAGGAAAAAAATCTCTCCACTTTGCTGCCAGCAGACAGGCCTTTCCTTTCTGCCACTGGGAGGAGCATGGAAACAAGAGAAACCAGGTCTTCCTCCGTAGGAGCAGAAAGCTGAACTCCCAGACAGGGAAGACTGAAGTCGACATCCGTATCAACTTTGCTGGTCATTTGTGGGGATTGATGGTCTCATCTTTTGGGATACCAGTGAATACAGGTTTTTTTTGGCTTGAATACTGAGATTATTTGGGCACTTTGCTTTTATTTTTTGCTTTCCAGCCTTACAGACTGTGTAAGGATTTTGGACTTTGTCCAAGTGTGCCATTTCAAATGGACCAGTTATCACTCCGTGCAGCTCAAGCCCTCTTACAGCTTCTGGGCTGGGATGTAGCTGCAATCCTGCTCACCCTGCTTTTGTTCTGGTGCTGCCAGAACAGGTATGTGCCCCTCAGCATGACCTAAAATCTTCAGGGAAATAGGGTGTTGAATGATACAATTATTTATTTTTTTAAATTACTATCAGTATTACCTGTTGCTTTTTTTTCCTGCCTTTAGATAAATCAGGTTGTAGAAAAATGGCTGTTCCCCCACGGGGTGAATTGCTGTTCTCAGATGCAGTCATGCAGTCTAGGAGCTCGAGGCAGAGGCTCTGTTCATAACAAGAGGGCAGGAAGAGCTGTGTTTATGGAAGGAGTGATGCTGAAAGTGGCTCTAGCCCTGCTGTGCTAAAATGTATGTTTCAGAACAAAAGAAAGAAAGTCAAACTGCAGGAAGTGAATGAATCCGGACCCCTTTAGGGACATAGGAAAACACTAGCTTTCCACCTTGGGAAATAAAGCCACACTGATTATTTAAGTGCTGCCTGTAAGGTCTGAAGCTCTGATGGCTGCCTCAGACACAAACACACGTGTACACAAGGCGGTGTAATGACTTGTATTCAGGATGTGGAACACAATGGAATAAAATGTCAGTGAGTCACTTTGACGTGCAGTACAGTAACAGTGCAGCACTGCAGGGATATGGTCCCATAAAATGGAGGTTTCCAAATGATAGCACAAATTAACAATAAACCTCAGGGCACGGTGTAATTATTTACTTTGCTAAATAACACAGAGGAGCTACGGTTTAATTACAGTAGTTCAGCTATGCAATAGAATTGCAGAGAGTGTAGCTTCAGTGCATGGCATTAATGAGCCTTGCTATCGGTTACTTCTAATATTGGATAATGTTCCTTTTGTTTTAAATCATCCTTCTAAAATGGGTTCCATGCAGATGAGAAGGAACCCTTCCAGAGTATCACAATGGATTGTTTTTGTTTCCAAAATACACAACCCAACAAGGCACTTGATATTACAGTTATGCTCAGTAAAGCCAGATGCGTTTGGCTCTGCACTTGTCATTGACATCCCATTTGTGCTAGCTTTTGATGAAATTCAAGCAAAAAAGGATGCAACTGGGCATCCTCACATGGCAAGTCTGCATTTCTCAATCCTGTCATCAATCCAATCAACTCCTTTCATCTAAAGAAGATTGGAGAGGAGGATAATGCACACTAAGTAATAGCTTTTTCTGAACATTTAGGGCATGCTAATTAATAAATAGTTCATTACAGTGTTAAGGCCCAGTTTTATTTTCATTGAAGTCAATGGCCCAGCTCCCTCAACCAAACAAGAACAGCATTAGCTGTTTCTGCGTAGTGTACAGAAAATAGATCCTTCCTCTGTTGTTACTAATCCCTCCTCTTTTGTAGCCTTTTCTCTAGCTTGTCTCCTGCCTGCTCTAGGGTGATCTTTCCCCACAGTTAAGAAGGCTGCAGACACTTCTTTAGGTACTGGTATCCTACTGACAGCCCAAGGAAGTCTCATTTCAGGTAACGACAACTCTGTCCTTGGTGGAAGATGCCATACAGCCATTCATGTTGCTGTCACCATGTGACTGTTGAAGGCATTTGTGGTCTTTCCTCCCTTCCTACAATAATTTGCAGCTCCTAGGTTTCACCTTCAGGCCTTACTTCTTATACTGAAAGCTCTACTTGTCCCTTATTCTCTGCTCTGATGAGTCTCTTCTAGATAACCTGCATCAGTTTGCTGTCCTGTACTATGTAGTTTTGAGAAAGGAGAGGGTTGGTTTGGATTTATTTATTTTTCCTCTTCATCCCACCTTTTGTTTTCATTATCATCAAACACTTCTGAGGAGCCCAGAGCCTCCCTGCGTTGTTGCTGCCTTGGTCAATAGCTCGACATAATCTTTGCCTGGGAAGCTGTTCTGCATTTTATTGATCTGTACTGTACAGGAGATTGTTCTTACCCAGCTGGTTTGAGCTGGAGGCTCTCTTATTACTGGCCATGATCAAAGCCATGATTAGAACTTGAAAAGGAGGGCTCAGCATATCATTTTGTGGAAATGAGAGTAGAATCTTTACAACTCCAGACCTAAGTGGTATCTTGGGCCAGCCAGTTCCTCAAATAAACTGCAATAAATTAAAATTGAATTATGTATAAATTAAAGTATTTCTAAAATACTGCTGTTTTTAAGTTCAGTTACATGTCCCACATCTTCCTATGTTATGAAAGGAAGGAATCTGGGTTTTGTTCATCTTTTTTGGTGCTGTTCCTCATTTTATCCCATTCTGTTTCATACCCTCAGACTTTGAAGCTATGACAGTCTGTAGCAGGAACAGCATGAACAGAGCAGGAGGCTGCATGTCAGGAGTGGTTACCAGTTGGGCAGAACCTGGCAGTTATGGACATCTGTGTTTCTTGATCAAGTGGGAGATGAAGGGGCTGGGGCAGGAGGAGTGAGCACTGTTCCATGTACTTATTATGAAGAGTGTTCAGTTTTTTGGTAGGCTTTCCAGTTGCTCTCAGAGGAACAGTTTATTTGCCTTTCCCATAGGTGCTTGCAGTGAGCTGGACTGGAGGAGCAGCTGGGAGAAAGGGATTATGGTTACTGCCTGCAATTCACACCTGACAGGCTGTTCATTTCATTTTAGCTACAGATGCTGATCTAAGCTGTGCATCTCAGCTATGCATGGTAAATTCAGTTAGGCAAAATGGGCTTTCCTTTCCCTGCTTTATACTTCTAAAGAGATCAAATGCTTTTCACAGACATGCTCATAAAATACCCAAAGCACTTTGTGTTGAGCAAGGTCATATTAACATGGAAATCTAGGTTGTTCACTGATACAGCTGTCCAGGCTTAGTTAAGTTTCATGTATTGGGAGCTGGTAATTCTTCAGACTGTCAATTTTGGGGTGGATAAGTGACTCAAACAGATGTATTAATGCCTGGCAGTTGGAGTACTGTAGCCTGTGGTTATACAGACTAGGGTTAGCATCTTGCCAAGATTCAGAAAATCAATTAAATGAGTGGTAAAAAAAGGGAATGTTGTGTACATTAGGAAAAGCTCTGGTGTTTCCTCTCACCTCTGAGGAAGAAAAAGAAATGAAAGACTGGTTTAGTGCTAATTTTTGTTGTAAAACTTAGCCATACAAGGGAAGTTGTCATTTTCTTCTCAGAAATGTGGCTATACATCCCCATGTCCTGGCTCAGTTGTGGTTTGGGTAATCACGTTGTGTAGATCATTTCCATTGTTGTCTCAGTTATCTGAAGCTGTTGATTGTTAAAGGTTTTGAAGTTAGTTTTCATTTGAAAATGCATGTGGAATGGCACAGTCATATGACTAATTCTACATATATACCATTTAGCCTAAACCAAGTTCCTCTAGGCCTTGGAAAAGTAGGTGGGTTGGCTTATTGTTTGGTTTGGGGTTTGTTTTAATATCCTTAATATTAAAAGAATCAATTCTCTGCACACCAGGTATTATGGATTTTTACAGACCCATAAGTCTCTTTTCACAGGACTGAAGCTAGGAACCGTGTAGGTGAGGCAGCAAGGGCCCAACAGTACGCTGGATGCTGGTATTTGTCAGGTTTGCCTGTAGAAATGCCAATGGTTGTGTACAAGGAAACCTTGTGCAGGCGGGAAGGACATCTGAATCCACTCTAGCTCGGGAGCAAATACAAGCAACAGCAGGACTGTGAAGGCAAACAGCATTCAGGCAAGCCTAAAGAAAGCAAGCTGCAGCTGAAGCAGTGAAACCAGCCTGTTTATCACCAAGACCCCGCTGTATGCCCCATGCATTTCCCATTCCTGTGACCAGCACACTGTACATTCAGGGTTGCAGGAGTGATGATCCATAAAATTTATAAATATAATCAATTCAGACAGCAGCAGCAGAGTTTAGAGAAGCTTCATGCCACAATCACCTGCTTCCCACTGTTAAAGACGTGTAGCCAGAGCATTGTTGATCTGCCTGGTACAATCAAAGATGTTTGCATGCTGCACTGAACATATGCTCTGGGTACTCTCCACAGGGGCTGGCAGATTGCTTCCTCTGTGCAGTCATTTGTGTGCTGCTGCTGCTCCTGTTCTCCTGCCCAAATGCAGGTCTGAAACCAACACAATAATTTCCAGCTCTGCTTTAAGTATCCCTGAGGCTGGGACTCTCAGAGGACTGCATGTTAAAAAGGTGTTATTTCTGGACCAGCCTGAAAAAAGCAGAAATACCCAGAGATCTGGGGACTATTTGTATTTTGAAAGATGTTTTTGAATTATTGTGGGCTAGAATTTTAAGAGCTTACCAACTGTTAGAATAAAAACTCAAACCTGGCTCTGGTCTGGCTTGAAACCCAGATTCCCCCCTAAAACTCATCTTGGTGCTAAAGACAGCCCTCTTTATTTAGCTCCTCTATGTGTGATATATGAGCAGCTTATAAAGCGTACTTTCTGATAACAGCTTGATGAAAAATTTTGCCTTACATAAATAGTGCCATGAACTTAATGTGCCATTTTGCCTTTATTAGATGTATGTGGGCTGCTCAGATCTGCAACATGCACTCTGATCCCAACAGGTCTTAGAGGTCCCTTGTTGTAGGAGGTTGGGCAAAGAGAGGGAGTCAGAAGTAGTTGTGCTGTCTCTGTTCAGTTCCTAGCTGCTGTATTGTACAGCAGAATGACTTCACGTTTACACTGCTGAGATGTTAATCCACTTCCTGTATTGACAGTCCCTCTTTCCTTCCAGCTCAGCATTTTGTCTTTTCCTCCCCTTCTTTTTTTCCAGTGTCCATATGGGCATTTTGGCTTTGAGTTGAAGCACAGGACACTGTAGTGCAAACAGGCAAACTTTGCATATGGGCTGCTGCTTTGTTACAGCAGCTAATGTCTGCTCAATTGTGAGCAGAAACCTGTTTAAAGAGGATATAAGATAGCAATGCAGCTGGTTAGGTAAAAGTTTCAACTTTATAAACTTCTTAACAGGAAGAATGGAGCAAGTGCCAGAAGAACAAAAGAATGATCCTAACTGACATCGTATTATTAGGATAAAATCACTCTCTCGGTCCATTCAAGCAATGATGGATGGGATGTGTACACAACATTGATCACTGCACATATTATTTCCTCAGCCTGTCTGTTACCTACAAGGAGGGTGTACTACCAGATCCTTAAGCAGTTTATGCTTATCTGTGAAAGGCCCAAATTTCACCCACACTGAGGTTCTTCTCTACTATTTTGGCAGTGTGAAAAGATCTCTTTATGGCTCAGAATCAGCCCCAAGATCTTTGTTAAGCTCCTTTTCGTTTCCAATCCAGCATCAAGCCAAAATCAGAGTGTATTGTAATTCTCTTTGTCAAGTGTCATGGACCCCTGAGGTTAGTTTCCGGTCCCTCTCTCAAACATCCCTCTTATTCTGAAAGTTAACTTTTTTCAGGTAGATTCTTTGTCTTTTTGGAAAATTATTTGTATTTTCCTGTTCTGTTTGAAGACCTAACTAGTAATAATTGTAAAGATCACCAGAGGTTGGTTCTTCTGGAAGCAAGAACTATCTCTCCCAATAAAACATGTTTAGAGGTTGATTTTCTAGACTGTGGGTGCATTCCTTTTCGAACAGATACTTCCTTGTCTTCTAAGAGTGGACTACAGGGACTAAAGGATATTTTTTGATTGATATCCTTGGTATATATTGTAAGTATGCTAGAAGTGAAGCAATTTCTTGGGAACTGTGCTGTGAGCGCCATGGAAAATCAATGTCAAGCAAGTGCACAATGTGCTAAATGTATCTGCTTTGCCATTTCTGCTTTGGCCATCTCTGCGCAGCACTGCCGCTTGTGATATGAGTCTGAAGTAATCTATTGAATATTAAACACATCCAGACCTTCAGATTGTGGCTCTTGTTCAAGTGAAAGGCACAATTACCTCCTCTATTAAATATGCTAATGAAGACAGAATGGGGTTGGGTTGGGGGTAAAGCCATTGTTGGCTTTTAATGAAACATATTTTCTTTTGGCATTTTATTTTAATGAGAGCTGTCCTATTAAGCTTTAATACAGTCAAACTTCTGATAAAAGCCCTTATCAAAAACCACGCCATAGGAAAGTAAATTAATTTAATTGTGGCAGCTAAACAAATGGACCATTTTCTTGGGTTGGAAGGGAGAGAGAATATGATCTAATAACACCACACTTATTAGTATTTCTGATATGTAAATTAAAAGCATTAAGTGAATAGCAAAATGATCCATAGCTTCCCTAGATAGAGTAATAAATGGGAGCCGGGGTGTTTTTTTCACACAGAAAACTGATATAATTAGAAGACTGTTAACATACTTTTTTTTTTTTTAGCTGTGTGAAATGAACAAGCCACAGGAGACCGGTTCGTCATAATAATTAAAGTTCAGGAATAGTTTTATATTACCATAAGTGAGATTGAAGTGATATCTTTTTAATTTACTGTAAATAGCTGCTTCTTGGTTGTTTTTTTAATTTATTTATTTTTAAGAAAGCCTTTTTAATTTTAAGAGAAATATGTCTCATCTTTGGGTGATGGTTCTGTTTGTTTCAAATGCTCTGTAGTCTGTTATTTGCCAAGGGCATACATTACATATCTTCCTAATGTGAGGAACATATGGGTTAGCACTTCACAACAGCAAATAGACACAACAGTTTCTCTCTCACGCAGAGTACACGCTGAGCGTGATCATTGGATATTGATGAATTTCAGAATTTCCTTAAATTCCAAAGGCATTCTTTACAATAAAAGTTTATGAAGTGTTGAGAATGAATTAATGACAAGGAAATGATACCTGGGCTGGGCGTACTTTGTACTCTTTGGAATTCAATAGCATTTACCGTTGTTTCAGTGTGGCTGGTATGGCTTGCATAGTGCAGTAAGCAAATAGAACCGTGCGGCACAATGAGACCTTGTGTCAGATACAGCCATCCTCAGCTTGGGCATGGGGGCTGGCTCTGTCACACTGAATGACAGCCAGTGGAGGAGCTTGTGAAGCTCTGGGGAGAGCAGTGTAATGAGAGAGGGAGTAAATTACATGAAGGCTTTTTGTTTCAAAATGTTACTGTTTGGGGCATTATGAAGCCAACAGGATAGTAGTTTTGGTTTGGCCGCTGCAATGAATAGTCCCTTGAATGGCTCTCATGGTTGTCCCATTTGAGAATGTTCAGGGTCTGCTCCCCACATCCTCCAGTGGGTACAGAGGCAGGAGAACTGCACTGCTTTTGGTTCTCCCTGAACTGACTTTGTTTTCAGGAGACACCTTGAGATGCAGGTCCAGCTTGTGTCCCAAACGCTATGTAAAAAACATGCCTTAAAACGAAGAAACCTTTACTAGCTTAAACTTGAACTCAGTGCTTTAGTAGCTGTTAGGATCTCTGAAAATCCCACCCCAAGTATTCAGCACCCCCATCACCTCAGAGACCGTGATCCTTTGGCCTGCTCTGAAAGTGGGAAGTATGTTTGTGCAGTGCCCATAGGAGCACTGCATGCAAAATTGCTCTTCCATTCTAAAATATGGTGCTTTCTTCACCCTGGCTCTTAAACCTGTCTTCACTGATGTTCTTTTGGCGTATTCAGTTCAGTCCTAAATCCCTTCTTGATGTATTTGCAGGCTTTCTGTAGTTGTTCCTGTGTGGATGATTTAAGGCCAGCAAATAACTTTTTCCCAGAGTATGCAAGTGTCTTCTCCAATAAATAAAACCCACATCTCTCATCAGTGGGCACCTTGGGACCTGTGTAACAATTCCACTCCTGTTTAGTTCAGATGGCATGGAAGCACAGTCCAATTGCCTGATGTCGCAGAGGGCTACCGTTTCAGACAGGACTGATTTTCCACTTACAATGGGCAATAGGATAAGTCTGTTTTGGGAGGGAAACAAGAAGCCATTGTAATCTGCGTTAGCTTGTGGCTGTTCTGCTCTATATAGGTCTCCAGCAGTGTTTAAGTAACCTTAGTTACGTGCTGCAAGCAGTGGAAGAAGCTAAACCTAGAGTTAAAAGGATTCCTCCACAGTTGTTCAAAGCAGCTGTGGATGCTGTGAGCCCACAGCTATTGTCTGTTCCTAAACATTGGCATTTCATTCATTTTGGCTTTCAATCATCGTTTCAAATACACACATCAGTGTCAAGAATCCCGTTTTCTCTGAAATGCCGAGAGACACACATCCAGAAGTGTGCGTTACGGGCTATAGAAATGGAAGTGGAGTGCAATCTTTCTTTGTGACACTCAAAACGCTTTGTAGACATGAGCTAGTGAACAGCCGTTATGCAGGAGCTGTATCTCAACAGCATCGTTTAGCCCTGTGTGGAACGGAGAGCAAAGAGTAGCATGGATGGCCCATAAATAAGAGATGCGAGTTAGTATTGCTTAGGAAACAAGCATCTGGAGAAAAGGGTAAATTTAGGACTCAAAGAAAATATTACTGGCAAACAGGACCTTTACTTGAGTGAATTGATTTATCTGTAGATCATAAATAAGCTCAGATTTGATCTCTCCAAGCTCTTCAAACTTGTCTTGATTACTTTTTTCTAATTCCCAGAAGAGGATTTAAGAATTGGTCCGGGTTAAAACTGTAGGGAAAAGTTGAAATGAACTGGATTAAATTCCTGGATCTGTTATGGACTTAAATGCTGTCTAAAATATTACTAAATTATTGCATTTTGCCTTGATTTTTCTGTCTTTACAATCAGGGTGATAAAGGGCTGGCATGATAGGAACTGAAGCCATGCTTCTAAACTGACACAAGCTAATTGATGCATAAACAGTGAGAAAAATCTCACAAGCTGACTTAATAATGCCTGTCCTCAGTGAGGTAAAGCCAGGAACTCAAGCGGATGTTTGTGGTGAAGTCCCCTCCACTTACTGAGTGGTATTTGTGCTGTTAGTTTAAGTTCTGTCAACTTCACACCCCTTGCTAGAAAAACAGCTGTAAAATTCTGCTTTACATTAAACTTCTTCACTGAAACCTGCTGACTGGGAGGCTGTAGGCCTTGATTTCAGTTCTCAGCTTTGAGAAGAGATAAAGCAGGGTGGTAGTCCTTCCTGTCTTCAGAATGGTTGCTTTGTGTACTGAACCACTGTGCTTCACAGTGATAAACCTTGTGATGGTGCAGAGCTGCTGCTCGTGCCTCACTGTGATCTTCTCCAGGTGGGACCTAATGGTGAAAGGAAAAAGGATCTGCACCCTCACACTGTAGAGAAGCAGTTGTCTGTGCAGGGACTGAATCTCTTGAGTTGCCCAGGGATTTCTGTGTGCTCCACAGGGCCAGTTTTCCAAGGGGACTCAGCAAGGTTGTGATATAGTTTCACATTTTTCAAAGGAAATTCATAGCCACCATGGTGAGGGATGTTTGAAAACCCAGCTCTGGTAGTGAGTGCCAGGCTCCACTTCCTGGTGGATGTAGCATTACAGTTAATGCTGCTGCTGCCCGATTCAGAGGATGATGGTGAGGTTAAATTTCTTCTTTTCATAAAGACTTGGAAGTTCGGGGATGACAAGTGTTCTGCAGGCAGGGTTGATATGATTAAGATGATACTTTATTGATAAGGATGTATTTGGGGAGGGTAGCAATTTACGTCTGGCCTCCCACACAAACTAGCCTTAATTTTCATCTGCCATCTTGAGGCACGCTGGGGAGGAGAGTAAATTCCCGGCGTCAGGCTGGAAAGATCATTCCTATAATTCTGATTTAGTACCATTTCCTATTAGTCCCAGCCTCTCATCAGCCATGCTCAGATGATAATTTATGTTTTAATGGGCAGAGCACTTTACTGCCCACAGGCTTCTAAACCAAGCCAGGATTTATGTCCTATACCTCTGAAATACCATATATTTATTTCCCTGGCACTCAGGGGTGCTGGAGCTGAATCTGTAAAGAGGCGAGCTCTGTCCCTGTGCTTTGCTGGGAGGGGCCTCAAATGTGGTTTTCATTTGGAGCCAGAAACAAGTGGTGGCAGATGCAAGAAAAGGTAGCTTGGTCCTGTAACGGGGGTGGAGGAGGAATCGTGAAAGTTAGTGCTGTCATAGGGTGGTTATGCTGTTGGTACCTCAGATTACCTGTAAATCTAAAGGCATAGCCTTCTGGTTTTCCTAACAGAGGGCAGGGATTTGCCACCCCTGGGCACATAGCTCCAGCTGCTGCTCTGTGCTCATCCCTGCCCTTTGCTGTCATGGAAACATAGAATGTTTAGGGTTGGAACCTAAGGTCGCATAGTTCAAACTCCCTTACCGTGGGCAGGATGCTCGTGTTGCAAGGAGACCTGGCCTGAGTTTTCTCAGCATAAGAGTGACAAAGTAGCAGAAGGGCTTTTTAAAGAAACAGAATTATTGCGTATAATTAAAGCTATTTATATTCATGCAGGCCAAAATCTCATGAGAGACCAAGGTAAGGGGGGAAGGCACCGTGCAGTGTCAAACCAGTGTGAGAGTGAGTGTTGAAGGAGGAAGGAGGTGGTGAAGCCCACTCCATCTGGTTTCTCTGGCCTGTAGCATGTCAGCCATCTCCATCATGTTGATTTAGAGCAGCCAGGCAGCACTTGGGACTGGGCTGGGAGTTGGTACAGTTCTCACTGTTTAGGCATTTTTAGGCCTAAAAGGCATTGATTTATCTTTCCAGCTGTTCTAGAGCTCAGCACACCCTGATGAGAGATGGGGAAAAGCTGGCTGTGTGCCTTGCCTTGGTGTTTGACTGCCAGTTTGCTTCTCTCTGTTCTGTGTTTCTAAATTATCTGCAGGCCTCTATTTCCTGCATCTCCAGTTCTAATAAGTCTCAGTTAAACCTTCGCACTCAGGCTACCTGACCATTAACTGCCTTCAGTAAATCTGGTTTCCAGTTACTAAACTCCACTGGGCATTTAATTTAAATATATGGTGGCCAAATTGCTTTGCTTTAGGTGGGTTTCTTTTATATAACTTACAAAGATAAGTTATGTAAAATCAACTATGGCAAGCTTGTGCCATTTTATTAGAGACAGAAATGTGGTCCAACATTTGAAATGCTGTCAGGCACTTAGTGACAAGAAATGTGTGTGTGTGTTAGTGGGAGCTACATGGAAAGAATACTGTTTGTAGTGCAGAAGACTGTTTTCATCTAAAAGAATGGGGTTTTTTTCCTTAAAAGTGTATTTACAGCTCAGAAGCAGATGAAATCTGAGAAGTTTGAAAGAAAAATGAAAACCAGAAAAAGAAGTCACAAAGGAGAAGGAGAACTGTGATGGTAAACAAAAAACCTAAATGTATCATTGGAGTTAGTATTTACAGCAGATGGTGCTTCCAAGCCCTTGGAGAGGTGAGGAATCATAAATGACAGGTGCTGTAGAAACAAAAAACCAGGCTGTTGTGAACTTGGTGTGAAGCAGAATGAGAGGAGGGGACAAAGCGGACAAATGGGGAGAGGAAAGGTGTAGGGTTAGTAGGAGAACAGGAATTACAGCTTGGCACTGATGAGTTATCATCAGGGCTAAAGTGCAGTCATCACAACTTGAACTTTCCAGAAGCTTTGCAGAAAAACCTGGGTTTTGTTCTTATTTACAGTGAAGAAGTGCTGGTGTTCAAAGTAGGAGGTGTTGGAAAGGCTGACCAGAGCTTTGACAGACTGGACTAATTCTCCAAATCAGGATTTGGTTCCATCTTGAAGTGGCATCATTTATACCCTGTGATGCATAGCAGAAACCACAAGTTACATGGCATTAGGTGCCCTTCTGTTACCATGAGGACTGGTTGGAGTGTCCCCACTTCTTATGGTCTGCAATTGGCAATCACGTGTAACGAGTTTTTTGTTTCATTCCTGTGCGTTGGGAGTGTGGCTATTGTATGGGGCTGGATGCAGGCAGAGGTTCCTGTGTGGTGGAGGATATTGACTGGTTCTTTCATGGACAAAGCATCTCCTGTCTTGAGAGATGCTCGAGTTAGGAGGTGGGGGTATCACTACTTTGTTACAAGCATTTCAACCACTGATCGTACCATTACTGCTAGCAGCTCCTGAGATGGTCTGTTTAAAGCTCAGTAGTGTAGTAGGTATATTTTTAACATGTGCAAACATTTCTGTGGCCTTTCCCAGACTCACATCCCCAATGTTTGCTTTCTCTTTCACCTTTAAGTGGAACCAATAGCAAGGTTTAAACAGGGAGTTCTGAGAATAATTTTTTGCATCCCAGCAGCAAACCAGCCAGCTGCTTTGTGTGTAACTGGCTCAGAGGCATGGATCAATGCCTGTGACTTGGTGTGCAACCTTGTCACGTTCATATGGGTATGGGATGCAGGGGAATGAGTCAGTTGAATGCTTGTGGCTAGTTTTGTAGAGAAAATCTGGGAGATTGTGCATAAATAATGGTTAAACCAATCATTAACACATAGACCTCCCCAGCTAAACCACTGGAGTGGCTGATGGATCTGTGCCTCCCCTGCACCTGACTCTGCAGCTGGGTCCTGCAGTAGCTGCTCTGCTCTGGGGTGAAGGAGAATGCTATCTCCGTTTGCCAAAGACATAGCAGAGCAGCGACTCACCAATGCAAGGAATTAATGAACTTGGCTCTTTTCTAAGAGCTCATATCCTCATGTCCTCTTCCCAGCAAGTCCTACCTTAATCTACCTTAGGAGCTGTGCTTGCTTGATAGTGCCTTACCTTCCCTGTAAGAGTGTGCTTGAATCTCACTGCTGATGAGCTTAGACTCCTTTTTGGGGCTGGATGGTGAGTCTGACCTGTCCTCTGTGTGTTACTGTGCTCAGTGTAGGCGCTTTGAACCTGGAATTAGAAAGAGCTGAAAGCTTTCTTTCCTGACACAGGAGCATGCCCTTTTAAAATGAAAGCATTTTACATTTATTTAATCACTGCTGCCTGGAGGAGTTTCTTTGAGCACTTAATACACATTATTGTCGAGAAGCTATTAAAGTGGTTTAATTCATTTATATTCATTTGTATTGCATCACAACAGAACATCCACTTTCCTCTAAAATTACATGGTGCTGAGCACTGGAATTTCTTTCTTGTAATGCTTAGTCAGAAGCTTTATTCGGTCATACTGTAGTTACAGGTTTCATGGCAGTCATTGTTACTCCCAGTTTTTGCTGCTGCAGCATGGGCCTGGAGATATTTGACTCTTTTAAAGTGTATTAGCTTATTTTAGCCACAGGCATCTTTCCTTTGGGATCGTCCAGTTCTTTGGGGAACACATTGCTTGTTTGTCAAGTCAGCTCTGTGTTAGCCTTGCTTTGTATGTTAATATCTCATCTTGACAATTCAGAAATTAGAGACTTCAACTCTTAAATAGGTAGAAAATCTTTTCCTGCAGGAAATAATGGTGTCAGTATCAATACGGGTCCTCCCTGAGGCAGCACAAACTTGACTGTTTAGAGGGGTGGTTGGTGCACCCAAAGGCACACGTAGGGTCCCCGATAGGTGGGCTCTTCATAAGTAAAGTTAAAACTACTCCACTGCCTTAGTTGCAGGAGCTATTTGGTTCTCTGTCCTTATGTGAGGTCCAGTGGCCTAAGCTAAATCAGATGAAATTGTCAGGCTGACTACCTCAAATGCTCCCATCAAAAAATAACATGATACTCTCTCTCAGCAGCCACAGAAAGAACCAACTTTGGAGTCTTCTAAATTTGAAGGAAATTATCATTTTTAGCTATTTAATTTCAGAGTACCATAATTTCCATTTACCTTAATGGGTATCTTTCTAATAGTTATTATTTAAAGAAACTTACCTGATTTTTTCAACTGATTTTCTGTAAACTGCATTGCCATCAACATATGGGACATTTAGTTATAAAACTAAGGATGCAGAAGGTAATTTCAATTAAGAGAAAAGATAAAAATTAGCAAGTAGGAAGGCAACATCTGTGTTCCTCTGCAGGGAGGGGAATACATCCACTGGCAGGAAGATGCTTATCTCAGTGAGAATGAGTCAGGTCTGAAGAAATAAACATTGTGTCAGGTGAATAGGGAAATTACTGTCTTTTCCGAAAGAGGACTGGTGACATCATTTGAAACTGGCAGCTGGCAGGGTCAGGATAAAAGGAGGTGCTGCTTCACCAGCTGCATAACCCCTGGAAGTCCTTGCCAGGGGATGCTGTGGATTATAAAAGTCTATGTGGGTTTGGAAAGGGAAAGAGCATCTTTACAGAAGAAAAATCCATCCAATAATATATATATATATACACACACACACTCATATATTCTTTTCTTTCCCTTGGAAATCCATGCACTGTAGACTGCTGCTGGCTGAGGGCTTGAGGTGCTTGCCCTGTCCTCTTCCTTAGACATTCTACCCCAGGGATCTTCGAGGTCGTAGTGAGGAATAATATGTGCCTGCAGTCTGACTCAACCCCAGACCAGCACACTTGCATCCAAAGCTGACATCAAGGATGCCTAAAGTAAAAGGAATAGTCCCTATTCCTTCCCCTGCACGGCACTGCCTTTGTCTTAATTTACTTTGAAGTGGTGAAGTGAGCTGGGACTGTGCAGGGCTGTGACCTGCTGAAGCACAGTGTTTCTTGTTTTCAGTGCCTCCAGAAGGCAAGCTCCAGCAAACAGAACAGTCTGCTCTGTGTGGGATGTTTTCTTCTCCCTCACCTCAGTCTAGCAGAGTAATGGTTATTTATAGTGTGCAGTTCACTGGCCTGCATGTGGCGATTTGGCTGCAGATTCAGGGCTTGTCCTTTAGTATGTCCCTTAGCCAGAAGCCATCTGATAAACTGCTGACATAGGATTTGAATTTTCCTAAGGCAAAGCCTCCATCTAATTCTAAAACAGAATTAGAGGTGGTGTGGGCATGCCTTGGTTAATGTAAATCCCTATAAAGAAAGTTTCAACTTTTCTGGTACATTGTCATGGCAAGATGTAGGCTGCAAGCATCAAAATGCAAAGCATCAAAATGATTGCTTTTGCTTTAGAGCACTTAATGCTTAAAGCAGAGACAATGCACTTGAGTGAAGCTACTAATCTCCACTCCTGCTCACCCCCCTGCATAGCAGGCTGCTGTGGAGATAAGCAGGGGTCAGCTTGCCTTTATTCTAGGTTACAGCACACTACAATCACATCATTCCCATTTCCAACACACCCTCCATGGGGCCTTGCTCTTCTACATGCCACCCAGTGACACAGCATGTCAAATCACAGGACTGGAAGGACTTCAGCTTCAAGCTGCTGTGTTTTCCCCATTAACCCTCTACATTACACCCCCTTTCAAAGCCTCGCTGCAATTTTCTGCTTTTCCTTGGGAGTTAAATCAGCAGATGTTGTACCATCCACTGCAGATTTTCATCTGCCTTTGCTTCCAGGGTATCTTGGTCACTTAAGACGGAGTTAAGTAGAAGCAAAAGAGAAAGAATTAAGTGAAGGAGGAGGAAGAGGAGAAGGAAGAAACAGATGGTCACTGGTGTTGCTGAACATGACAATCTCAGCTTGGCAATCACAAAGTGTGGTGGTGCCAGACTGCAGATGTACTGACAGGGGCTTCAGGCTTTCCATTTACTGTGAAACTGCATTTGCACCAGTAAAGGCTTAATACTAACCCTCAGAGACCATATGCATCATCCTCATCTGTGGCAGGGAAGGCCAGAGCAGGCCTTTTCATGGCATTGGGTGCATGCTTCAGGAGATGACACTGAAGTCTTTATGGTCCTGTTGAAGGAAGGTTGAAACAGATTGAAGGTGGAGGTATTCTGTACTTTTGCTCTGCTGCAGTTCCTGTGTGATTTTGAGCGAGTCATGAGAGGCCCAGTTCTGCAGCCCGTGCACCTCCTGGGACCTGTGTTGGCTTTGATTAGTTGGCCATGCATGTAAACATCAGGTGATGATGGCAATACTGTGCCCTTTTCCCTCAGCTCCCTGGAGTTAAGCTGTTATCGTGTGCAAGGTTTGCAGCCAGTAGTAGAGTGTCATTTCTCTTTTTGATAACACATGTCAAGTACTGATAAATCCCTACCTCTCTGCCTACCAGTACTTTGTTCTTTAATTCTGTTCCCATGTAAGTCACTACAATAGTCAACTTCTTTTTCTAGATTGACTGGCTTTTGTCACTGATATCCCTAGGAAAACTCAAGCGGTCCTGCTTGAGTCCTGCCAGAAGAGGGATTGTTACAGTCCTGCACTGTCAGACAATTCCCATTTATGGTGCAGCCTTTGTGCCAGCTGGTTTTTTTTTTTTTTTGCAAGCATAACCTACTGGAAAATCTTCTTTCATCCTTGGTGTCATCTAACTCTGTTGGTTTGGTTTTGGCCTTCACTGCTAAGGAGACAAGGTGGAGAGGTGCGTGTTCTGTTTTCAGCCTAGTTTGACAAAGGTAGAGTTTCCAAAGATACTGAATTCCTGTAAGTTTCATGAAATAAAAGTGCTAGGTAGAGAAGAGAGTTTGTATTAGGGCTCCTTCTGACCCAGCATCATCTCCAGCCTGCTGGACACCAGAGAACTCACCCAGGAGAGCACTGTTATGAAAAGCCAGTGTCAGGAAATGGATCACTTAGACCTGGGTAGATCCAAGTCTGAAGCTCAGTTTTATTACTTCCACTTCTCGCTGAATCTCGTGGCCTTACTGCAGCATAGATGTACCATTTTATTTTTCCACTGGGATGGTTATTTAGTGCATGTGTATATCACCTCTATAGGTGCTTGCTTCTGATTCTTTGCCCTGGCTCATGTTTGCATTTCCTTCCAATTTAATACTGTACATTAACATTATACATTTTTATAGATAAAACCAGAAGAAGCATGTTAAGATTATTACCAGTCTAACACTGGTTTTGTTTTTTCCAGAAACTGAACTGTATTTTTAAAACTGAGTTTATGAACTGAGCTTGTTCATACAACTTAAGGGCCTTCTGCTTAATTAATTACATACTAAATGTCCTTACAATTCATATTTTCTTATAATCTTAATTTGTGCCCCTTTATAGTCTTCATGAGCATCTTTATGTCTACTGAGTAACAAGCATGTGAAAAAGTGGCAATTTTCCAGCCAGTGCTTGTTTTATAAGACTGTTTGTAGAGATCTATATTTCAAGCAACAAGGACCATGGTCTATATTTCACCCATGACCTATACCTGCAAACCATTTAAAATCATTGCTAAATGGAGCTCTAAATAGGATACATCCATTCTTCAGCAAAGATTTTTGCTCTGTGCTGTATCATAGCAGGTGACAAACCAAAGCATAACAGTGAGTTATTCAACCAAATTTCTTGAGCTGGAGGTACAATTTGTAGCAAAAGCTTTGGTTTGCTTCTGCCTGTTTTGAATTGTTCAGAAGCTGTTTGTGGTTTGACCACATTATTTAACGTCTGCCAAGTAGCTTTCACTAATGACGTTACTCTGTAGATTTGTGTGTGAGATAGTACTGCCTGCTGTAGTCATTTTGAAGAGGTAAGTTCATGGCCAATGCCATTGGTTATTTTGGCTCTGAATAAAACCCTTCTTGAAAAGCTTTTCACACCCAGGATATGTGAAAACCTTATGTCTGTGTTGCACAGGCAGTAAGAGTGGCAAGAAGCTTTCCTGTGGGTGGGAGGGGGCCTGCAAATGTGACACAGGGTTGTACTTGGTGCACACACGTTCTTCCATCTTCCATTCCATTTGTGTCCCATCTGCTTCTGGCTGAATACTTCTTCCTGGCCCTGCGTGATGACTGATTTTTGGTTTACTGGTGGCACTCCAGAGCTGTTATTAAAAATAGTAATAAGTGAGTAAGAACTGCCAATAAATCAACAAAAACAATAGGAATTCGGGTCCAAATAAGCAAAGTTTCATTTTTTTACCTCCCAGTTAAGTTTAAATTAAATTGAGACATAGACAATTCAAATTCAAAGATAAAAATGTTTTATTTTCAAAGCATAGGAAGTCTTTTAAAGCAAATAACATTGACTTGTTAATCAATTTTGGATTTCTTCACCGTTACAAGTAGAGCAGCAGGCAAAGTGCTGCTGCAGCTGCACTTTTCAGCCCAAGTGTCTGCTCTACATGCATTTTTCTAGCTTTGAACAACTTTCCATGCATCTAGCTGAGGAAAATGAAAGCATATATGCACTGTTGTGCCCTAAATGAAAAGTACTATAGCATATTATAAAGCTACATAGAGAAGACTTGACATGCCGAAGAGAAAGTACCATGAGAGCGTGTTGCTTGTCCTGTATGAAAATAAATCCACTCTGGCAAAGCTGTCTTCAATTTTTAATTGATGAGCCTGTTAAAATAATAAAAGGTAATTATCCTTTTAATTGTAACAAAACAGTTTCCAGATTGCAATGGCAATAGTTAAATGTATTTCCCATAATTTTATTGTGGTGATTGTAATGAGTATTAGGTTTAAATCCTTTTTTTCCTTGCCTCTTTTTTAGTTACAAAGCATTAGTTTGTTTTTTTTTTTTCCAAGGTTAAAGACCAAAAGTAAGGGTGTGGGAAGGAAATACGTTATATGTGAGAGAAAAAGAATCATTATGCTGATGCTCAGAATACTGGTGGTTCAGTTGGTAGCAATTGTGCAGTTGTTGCTGGACTGGAACAATGATCCAGGTGGATCAAGGACAACTTCCTTATACATTAGGAAATGATGGGTCTCCTCAGTGGTTCTCTTATCTCTAGTATTCTTTGCAGAAACATTGCTATTAGTTCCCACATCCAGTTCACTATATTCTGCCTAAACTGTTTTGTATGTTCTGTGAGACTCACTTCCATTCTAAGTTTAGGTGGGGTATTGTAGTGTAGCTTTTACAGGGCTGCTTTCCATGCTAGTGAGTCCTCTGATGTTTCAGTGACAAGCAGAGAATTAAGGGAAAAGCAGCCATCAGGACAGAAGAGCAGAGCCCATGTATATTAAATAGCCACGCTCTACTGAAGGAGCCACCTCTGTAACAGAGATAACTAGAACTGCTCAGCAATTGGTTTTTAGAATGGTTTCCTAACAGGAAATCCAGGATCTCCTAGCTTTTATGCAAGTGTTTGGTATTCAGCAAGGAAACTATTAATGCAGTGCCTTATTTCAAGTAACTTGCTCTTAACTGAAGTATTGCATGTTATTGGACTGGACTGAAGTGTTTCAATTGAATTCCATTCAACAAAACCATTAAAACACTTGATCCCAGCAGGACGGTGCTGCTCTTGGTTCCTGTTTTCTCTTCTGGGTCAATAAACCTTTCCCATTGACTCTGTGGCTCACCTTATAGTCTGCAAGAGTGTTTTTAGTTGTAGCTTGGACATCAGCTGGAGGGCAGAAAGATCTGTCACTCTGGTGTCTGCAGGGAGGCTGATGCTGTGCTCCATGTGGCAGAACCGCCTCTCTCATCACTACTGACGGGTGCTGCAGGGTGCAGCTTGTGTCCATGTAGCTCGAGGGTGGCTGCTGCCCACGTTCTAGGAGTGGGGTCTCAGAGGCTATAACTGAATGGGAAGTCACTATAAAGGAAATAATGTTGTGTGTGTCTTCAGGAGTGAGCTTAGCCTCAGCCCTCATCTGATATTGTGCTTTGTGGAAGATCTCTTGTACCCACAGGCCTTTGAAGCGGGTGGCCTTGGTCATCTTTTCTTGGCAGCTAAGGACATGAATGCATCTATGGAGGCCACGACCAAAGCACAGGAATCATTCTGAAGAGATTATTTATGCATTTGCCATCATCAAAAGCAAATCCACTTCATTAAGCACCCAGAGAATGCAAAAGCAAGAGGAAAAGTAGTTTTCTTGATGAGATAAACACATTAAAGTTACTCATTATGCATAAAATAATAGTATATACACATGTTCCAGGGAGTTCAGGCTGGAAGATGTGTCACCATTGCCATGTTCCTCTCATTTCCTGCGTATTCATCTACAAGGTACTGATTCAGCCTCTCTAATTGGCTTGTTACACACTTAAAGCCCCCCAAATCCACAACAAAACTCTTCAAACTTTAGTGCTGAAAGCTGTGCTGTGCTTTTATGTGTTTCCATTTGAATATGAATCGGAATAACAAGAACTTGAATTTTCAGTACTCCAATGAGTAGATGAATAGATGAGTGAAGAGAGAAAGAAGAGTAAATAAAAAAAAAACCCTAAATAGTGTAAAAGGCTTGTAATAAGCCTGGGTTTTGTGCACTGCTCTGGGAGCAGAACCATCTGTCCTTTTGCCTCAGACACTGTCCCTTTTATTCACATGCTCCTCTCCATTTTAAATTAAAGGGGAGAAAAAAAAGTGAAGAGTTTTTTAGGAATGCCTCATTATCTGTATTTTCTTTATGGAAACAATTCCCAGTGCAACTTGATGTTTACTTCATTGCCTGGTGTCTGAGCAGGGGCTGCATGGGAAGGAAGGCCTTTTGGATGCGTTTTGCAGCTTGCTGTTTTAATTAGAGTATTGTCATCTCTTGGCTGCTCTCAGATCTCCAAAGAAACACTGTGGCCTGCTGGGTTATTCACTAGCTATTTGTGTGATTGATCTTCTGGTAGCTTTTTCCTATCTTGGTGCTTTCATTTCTGGAAGCAGGTTTCCAGTCAGCTTTTGGATGGCTGGTAAATAAGATTTGAAATGGAACGAGGAAAAGACATGGTGCTTCCCAAGTGGATTATTTGTCTTTTCCATGTCCCTCCTCCTTCCATGACAGGGCTGTGGCTAGGGATCTGTGGCTGTGCTTCATGCTGGGAGCTTGGTCCAGTGCTCCTGAGGGCTGACCTGAAGATGAATCTTTTGTGTCCTACAGGGATGTGTCACTTGCATGGGACATGGACCCCTGTTTTCCTCTGAAAGGAGAGGATGGAGGGGCTTGTTCTCAGTGGATTGAAAGGGCGCTTTGGAGAGATGCCACTGAGTTGTTGCAGCTCACAATAGGCTGCTTTTCACTCAAAGGAAATACTTATTTTAGGAGAAGGTGATAGAGACATTAAGTCTGGGAGTCAAAGAAAAGAAAGGAGGAGAGGGAACTCCAGCAAAATGAAGCCTTAGCCTTAGATTGGTTCCACAAAGACTTTCATGCTCTGAGTCCCGCAAGCCAGATGCAGTTTGTACAGACCGGTATTAAAGGTAGTTTAAAACCAGTGTGACTTCATGTATTGTGTAAGGAGAACGGAACCTTTACCTTGTTTGTTCTGCTTTTTAAGTCTCCTTGGAACACTCGCATTTTAACTTTGAAACTGAAAATTATCTTAATTTAAATAGCTCCTGCAATCACTCACAAGTGGTAAAAAACCCCTAGTACTAAGTCAGTGTGATGAAAACAGGTGTTAGTAAAATGCTGTATACACTGCCTGCAAATCAGCTTCCTGGTTCTAAAGGCCTTTCTTCCTTTCTGCATTGCCTCTGCTCAAAATGATATGCAGAAGTATGAGTCTTGCAGCTAAAGCTGATAATCTGCACCTACCTCCCACAGTCTGATTTGTTTAGATGGAGCCCAGGTGGGAAGTACTTTGAAGGGCTGGGGTTCTGGAGGGAAAGGGGTTGGTTTGGGGTCTTAATTCCCAGCCTCTTTTCCCTCTGGTTCTTCACTTAAATAATTCTCAATTTCTGAAATTGCTCGATCTTTCCATAAATTCTTCCCACTCTCCTCTGATGTTTCAGTGTATCAGGATTGCCAACTTTCTCGATTGTTCCATGGTTCTATGCTGAAGATGTCATTGTTTCACCCCCAAATAAATAATACGGCATTACTTTATTATGTAAAAGAATCAGACTTACACGCGTGCAATGTCTGCTTCAGTGCCTCCAGTCAAACTGGATAAAACTCATTAACCTGATGTTCCTGTGTTAAAAGCAATTTAAAACCAATTATATCACAGAAAACTAAGAATGCTGTTTAATACCACTTGTGAGAAACACGAATTAGCATCATGGAACTTTTTTTGGGTTGGAAGGGACCTTTAAAGATCATCTTGTTCCAACCCCCATCATCTTGTTCCAGCCCCTTGTAACTCAGTTTCAATATTCAGCTTATGAACAGATCGAAATACCACTGTGGCTGGGATGTTCCAGAAAGCTGTAGTTTGGTGATGGGGGTTATCAGTGAGATTGAAGGTGACCAAGCCAAGGGGACCTGGTGGTGCTGCTGGAGCAGCAAAGAGGTGGCAGAGTGAGGACAACAGGTTTGGTGTCAGAGGGCTGCCAAGTGGCAGTGAAAAGGGAAATGGGGGTGTGAGGCCAAGGAAACAGCATGGGGAGGGATGCTGCAATAACAGTGAGTATCTTGGGGGACAGACGTGAACTTGAAATGAGCAAGAGCAGAAGAGAAGCAATTTCTGTGCGTTTCTAAGGCCACTGCAAAGGAGCAAACCCAGAAGGGATAGATGTCACCTTCTTCTCTTAGGATGTGTTTGAATCCTTATCAAAGGAGTTTATCAACTGATCTCATTTTCAATTACAACCTGGAGAAGCATTCATATAATTAGATGTGCTGCTGTAATCCTCTTGAAAACAAAATACGGGCATGGTGCAGCTGATAAATTGAAGTAGCAGGGAAGAGCTAATATATGTTTTAATAAGCACTAAGCCTAAAGTGTTTATCTAATGGACTCTAATGGTATCTTCTTTTTCTTAAATTTATCTTGTAAAGGGAGAAATAAACTTTGAACTTGATATTCTAGCCACAATTTATTATATTTTGATTTGTACTTTATTAATGACGGTCCTCAGGAAAAAGGATGAGATTTAGATGAAAGTAGATTTTCATCTTCTGCCCACTGAAAGCAGCTGTAAAGCCACATGGACTTCAGAGAGAGTAAAGCTCCCTGTGTGCTCCTACCCTGTACATTGAGCATCTGCTCTGGCCTTGAGCACTGCCAGGGATGGGGCAGCCACAGCTTCTATGGGCACCCTGTGCCAGTGCCTCAGCACCCTCACAGGGAAGTACTTCGTAAGATCTCATCTCAAGCTTCCCTCTGTCAGGTTAAAGCCATTCCTCCTTGTCCTGGCCTTACCTGCCCTTGTCAAAAGCCTCTCTCCAGCTTTGTTGCTGGCCCCTTTAGGCACTGGAAGCTGCTCTAAGGTCAACCTGGAGAATTCTCCAGGCTGAACAACTCCAGCTTTCTTCTATGCTCCCCAGCCTGTTTCTGTAGCAGAGGTGCTGCAGCCCTCAGAGCGTGTTCATGGCCTCCTCTGGATTCATTCCAGTGGGTCCATGTGCTTCTTATGTCGGGCTGTCTTTGGTCAGTGTTCTGACCCCACAAGATTGTACAAGGATGCTGAAATGGGAGGCTGTCATTATAATCCATCAGGGGTGCTCAAACCAGCAAGCTGGCAGCAAGGTTTGAGCATGCTCTGGGTAAAACTTCCCAGGGAAGTGTGGATGTGGCAGTGAGGAGGGGCTGTGGCACAGAGCTGATCACTGGTGGCCGGCAAGAGAGGCACAGGGGAGCAGGAGCAGGCAGGAAGCATGGATGGATCTGCCTGGGGATGGCCAGATGTGAAGTGGAGTTTGCTGCAGTGCAGGATGTCTCTAGGTTAGCTGAGACCAAGTGTGGAGGACCTGCCTGCAGTGACACCAGGATCTGGGGATGAGAGCTGGGTATGAGCCTTCTTATTTCTCTTCTGTTTGATCTAGTTGCTTTGAGTTTCCCCTGTTTAATAAGTTACATGTTTGAGGTTTATTGTTATGAAATCTGGCTTTATTTGAGTTGCAAAGGCTTTTGGTCTTCTTTAGAGAGCTCATTATGAAGAAAAACAGTAGGCCGTGGATGTCAAAGCTCTGGCAACCCAGGAGCTTATTATACCTGGTTTAAAAAAAAAGAAATTATAAAGTGGTCACAGCATGAGCAGTCCCCCCTTGTTTTGTAGGGGTTACACAGGACCTGGAGTTTACTGCCAGTATAGAGAATGATCCTGCCTCATTCTGAGCTGTCCGTGCTGCCTTTGTGTCCCCTCTCTCCAGGGATGCTGGGGCATGGTGGTTTTCCTTCCAGTGGGAATTGCTGGACAGAGCTCCTTCAGAAACTGCAGCAAATCCTTCAGTAAATAACTTGTGAGCAAACATCAACACCTAATTTTCCCTCTGTGGGTGGAATGTGAGAACAAGAGTGATGAAAGCTGAGAAACAAATGAGTTTCCTTCTTGAAGCAGTATTCTTTGCAGGGCTGTGGGGTGTTTTGCGCTCTGTGGCTGGGAAACACAAGCTAACTGGTTGAGGACCATGCAGGAGGACGCCAGGATCTACAGGGCCACCTCTAGGGTGCAGTCTCCCTGATGATTAATTTACTGTAGGGCTTACCTCTCAGGGTCTGTTGATTCCCATCATCCTTTCTTACCCAACACGAAGTGTTGGGCCGCTCAGCCAGGATGCCAGGTTTGCTTTACCTTGGTTTTGTTACTAAGTGTTTTATCTTCTGTTCTTCAACCAGGTCTCCCTTTGGATGATTGCACCCACACCTTTATGTATGTTAAATAAACAACTTCAAGTTGTTCTTTCCTGCTATTTAGCAAAGATTTGGGAAACTGAATTCTCCCAGTTCAGCTGACTGTCCACAGTAAAATTATAAACACATGATGTAAGATTAATGAAAGCATCAAAGCACTGGGTGGATATTCCCATTACTGTATACAAGCTAGACAGCATCCTCCTCCACCAGCTTCCTAGTTTGATAAATGCCTTGAGCTGATTTAAAAATGTGTGGGTTATTTTTAACCGTGGTAGCAGAGCCATCTGTATTGTATCTGATGAAGTTCTGTGATAGAGCAAATTGATTTATTCTATCTCCTTATACTAAGCTTTGTGTTATAAATAAGCTAGTTTGAAGTACATGATGTCATTGAGCTTGAAAGTCCCTCGATAAATTTGTGCTTAAAGTGTTTGTGCTTTCTATATGAATTTAAATTGGTGCAGATTGTTATAGCTCTTCTCTGTCTCTGTCTTGTGGACTGCAACTCTCTGGGGTCAGGACTGTCTTTATGGTTGTGTTTGTATGAAATACACAGAGGGCCCAAATCCAAGACTGATGCTCTCATATGGTACATTGATAAAAATAAGAGCAATCCAAAAACAGAAGCACACATTTGATGGCAGGATTTTCAGCACTGCAAGGAATTGTGTATCTGAATACTACGGTTTGTTATAAAATACAGGGCACTAATGAGGAACTCATTTCATGTGAGGTATAAACAGTCCTGGCTATAGGAGGGCATGCCCTGTGCCACAGCAAGACTGAGCTGAGGTCAGATTTTGAGATCTTGGCTTTGATTCCTGCTCCAGGGCTTCTGTGAAAGACCATGGGAAAGGTGCCCATGGCAGGAAGAAAAGGGAATTAATCAAATGCTGGGAAGAATACAATAAATCCTGTCCTAGTTGACTGCTTACAGAACCAGCAAAAATGGTTGCTTGAACAAGATAGGGCTTCCAAAAGAAGTGGACTAGAAGCACTGTTCCTGAGTTTAAAGGATAGTTTCTGAGAGACCAATATTGAAGACAGGATGTTGCCTAATGAGTGCCGTGTATGGTGCAGATTTTGCTGTAATTAAAAAGAAAATGAGCAATTCTTTAATTGAGATCTGAAGATTAAAAGTTAAAAGCTCAGTATCCTCTATTACTTACTGTCAGCTAGGAAGTACATTGCATATGCGTAACAAACCATTGCATTTTAAAAATGGAACCATAAAAAAGCTGCTGTAATTTAAAAGCAGCCAATTTGCCAGGAGTACAGTTTGCAGCTCTGTCACTTGCTAATCAGTCTGTTAAACATAATAGCCATTCCTGTCTGGAGGCAGTTAATCATGTTTTGAATGCACTTATCAGCGCGTATTAGAAATACAATACAAGACTTCCCGACAGAGGAATGGATGCAATTACTGCAATCAGTATACATTTAGCTACTGTCTTCTACCATGGTTTTCCTCCCATTTCTTTCTTCCCCCCCCCCCCCCTCTTTTAAGTAGCCCAGCAGTGACAGATTTTCTCTTAGTAAAATATAAAGGATGTGCCCTTCAAAGTGTTAAACTCAACAGACTGCTCGAATGCAACCAGTCAGTGTAAGTGAGAGGTGGCTGCTGGCTGGTTGAGCCTTTTCTGGACCTAGTAGTGTTGGAAGCTGCTGGCTTGGAGCGTTGTGGTGATGGTTTTCAAGGCCTTTGAGCATTTTCACTAATGGACTGGGAATGTGTCTGTGGAGGCATTCGCTAAGTGGGGGGGAGCTGAAGTTGCTCCATTTGAATTCAACTAAAGGAGCTCAGCATATGGATGAACTCATTTCCTTTCTCCCCACCCCGTGCTTCTCTACATCTAAATCAATAGCAATGAGGGATCTCAAAGTTTTTGAAAGGGGATATTGAAAAAGCATGAAAGCTAATTGCTTCCAGCATGACTACCCACCAGCAATGGGTGTAAATACAGCTGTCTCAAAGAATGCCAGGACTCACAAAATCTAAGGATTTCAGATAAACAATTTTCCAGGGCTGAGCATATTCTTGTGTGGGGAGGAAGAGAGCTGGGAGGAGGGACGGGGGTTATGGAATCCTGAAAAGACTCAGAAAAGAGAGCAATAGGAGGAGGATGATTTTGTTAATTCTGTTTTACATTAACCCTTAACTTTAAGGAGGTTTAATGCAGCTGAGCGTGGTTTGCAGGGCTTGCTAGAAGTCCTTTTATCTGACTCTTTGTTCTTCGTAACAGCAGGGTTTTTTGCTGTGGTAACATTTGTAATTGGAGCAATGAAAATGAAAAAAACAAAATAATCCCCGAATCGTGTGACTATTGCAGTGGGTAATAAGGGAGTCAATATAACATCATATCCACTGCTCTGGTATCCTTGGTACTGTTCTGCTCATGTCATATGTTGCTCAGACACCATGAGGAAATGTGGGAGGTCCCAGTGCGATGTCCTTAGTGGTGATTCTTCCCACTGGCCTCACACTGGTGAGCAGCTCGGCTTGGACACAGGGTAAAGCCTTCACTGCTAAGGAAAGTCATTGAAACGAAGTCCTGGGGGGACATTTCATCAGTTAAACAGGGTTGGGGGGAAGGCGGGATGGAACACCGCTTCTCCCCTTTCCATTTCTCATTATTCCTTTTCAGAACCTAAATGAATTAACCTCACTTACTACTCACTTGTGCTTGAACTCATTTATTCATGGTATGACCTTAACTCTGAGCAATAGCCGTGCAGCCCCCATTAGCTGTCACTATATTTGAAATTCATCATGTGTTGGGAAATCATTGTCTTGCAAGTGTGACAAAGTAGTGATTACCCTTTGAAGAGGTGACCTAGAGTCATTACGTGGTGACCCTGGTGTTGACCTCCCTTTCATGCCATTAGGAAGTAATTGTGGAATGATTTTTAAAGAGAGAAATATTAAATCTGCCCCATTGCTTTTAATTATTTGGAGTTATCTTTGCACTTCTAGGAAAATTTGGGCTCTTTGTAGGATGAAAATAGGCTTTTAATGGAGTGACATGCATTAAACTGTGTGTTTCTCTCTTGTGTTTAGTTTTGTTGGGAAGATCAAGACTTTAAGCTGATGGCGGGTAGCAAAGGGTGGAGGCACGCAGAGAATTACTGCAGATGGCTTTTTCTGTTCATAGTCTGAATGCAGACCCTGATCCACCCTGTGTTTGCTCAGCTGGATGAATTAATCTTGTTTATTAATTAAAACATGGGCACGGGTGTCTGTCTGCCAGTTTCACTTCCACATTTTTGTTGTCTGTTCAGTGGGTATCCACAGTGAGAAGAACAGTTTAACTCTTAAAACATAATTAGCAGCCTATAAAACAACAGGGTTTTATGCACACCGTGTGTCTCTTGGGGACCTGGGGAGAAAGGAGGTCCTGTTTGTGTTAATGGGCTACACTGATCCCTGCCTTCACTTCTTTGAGGACATTGTCACGGCCATTATTGGTTAGCAGAAGTGTGACTCGGCCGCAGGACACCCTGCACATCATCTCTCCATCTAGGAGGACATTAGGTTCAAGGAAAGCTAGGTCTGACTCATTAGATGCTTGATTTTGTTTAAAGAGACTATAGGAGGAATAGGTGGAATCCTGCTTGGATTTGTTCTGTCATTATTTCATGCAGGTGTTATTACAGCAGCTTCTATGGCAGACTCATGAGTTCTGTGCACTCTTAGCAAGCTTTAGAAAGAAAAGAACACTGTTTTTTTAATTTCCCCTTGTCTTTGCTGGCTGCTTGGCATTCTGTTATTCACTCCTTTACACTGTGTGCCCATTAAGCAAAGGATTACGTTCTAAAGGTGTTGGATTAGGCTTTTTAAATCCTCAAGTGGAGAGCACCATTTGTCACTGTTTTCATGTATCCTCCAGCACATTAGGTATATTAGTGTCAGAGTCTGCACCTTGTATCCCCTTTCCTTTCATTCATAAATTCAGTGTGTGGGGAGTTTGCAACTTTAGATCCCCTGTGGTTGATTTTTTTCCCCAGGCAGATCCAGCTGCCAGTCTCAATTGCGGTTATGAACTCTAAATAGCAACTGCATTGCTCGCAACTTTCTCCTAGGTCATCTGGTCATGGTTGTCTCTTCTGATGCACTTGGTGTATACAAAAGAGGCTGACCACTTCATGCTAATGTGGGGGCTATAAAAATCATAAGGTATTTAAAGTGCTAAGGGAACATGTTGTTGGAAACGTGGTTTGAGCCATTAGGGTGCATCCAGCGCACTTACCCAAATTTACCTCTCTAGGAGGATGAGGAAGCTGCGTACCTATTTCTAGATATAAAATTCAAGAGACACCAAGTGACTCCTTCTCACAAGTTGGACTCATGCTCTTCAGAAGGTCTTCTGAGAGCCTGTGGAGGAATGGTCTCTGTATGTGTGTTCCTGCGTTGCAAAGTTCTTGTATCACTGAATTTATTATCTCACATATTCAGTCATTGGTTCTTTAGAAATCCATCTCTGCTTTATACTATATTTTAGGTGCTTGCACAGCTATGTTGAAAATACACCATGTGATTATGGTATGTAAATATGTAAGAATTTCTGAATAGTTAAAGAAAAACTGTAAGCAGGGTTTGGGCTGTTGCTACTTATTTACTGGTTAGGATTCAGCATAAATCTTTCATCATGAAATCATTCTTATTTTTCTAACAACAATAGCTCCCTCTGTACTTGCATCCAACATCAGCTAAACCCTGGCTCCAATTTTGTACTGGATGTGTTTGTTATATTCCCCAGCAAGATGCATTCTTCTGGCAGAGAAGCTTTATTTCAAGAAATCCACAGCACAGCAATAAAGAGGTTCTAAATGGTAGTTGGAAAAATTTCCCAGTGCAATCAAATTGCTTTCTTAAACCCAAAAAGATTACGTGCTGCTTCAGAAGGGGAGAGTCATGACAAAGGAACAAATGGAGCCCCAGTGCCCAGCAATACATGTTACCACTGGAGCACACCAACTCTCCATCCTGAATGTGCTCCTGAAAGTCCTGTTTTGTTAAAGGCTAACTCAAATAGTATCTAAGGAGTCTTCTACCAGAAGAATTTCTGTGCACTGTCACAAGGTTGGAAGCAAATAAAAATAATGGAAGCAATTGTCTCTGTTGTCTCCAGGGTTGTCATGATGATGTTGATAAAATCAAATAAAGTGGAAGTTATTGCAAGTTGTTAGTGAGCAGCACAGTTGTGAATTGGCAGTGGAAGAAGCTGAAGAGCTTAAAAGGTTTGCTCATTATCTAGATTTATTGTTTTCAGTTGTGGGAAAATGTTTGCTAAGCAAAATAATATTAATAATAGCTAGTCCTGGCGGTGTGTTTGGAACAAAAATATTTTCTTCTTGTTTTTTTATAGCTTTTAGTGGATTATTAAAAAGTGCTGTGTCAATCTGTACGTTCTGAACAGATTTAGCAGCTTGCTTTTCTCCTCTGTAGCCATTTACATCTGCCTGTGCATCTTTGAGGAGCATGATTTTTTACAGCAGTGAAGGTAAACCAACATTGGGCACTAAGCTGGTATGAAGTCAGCTGGACGACAGAGCAAGTTCTCTGTTAGACAGCAGAGCACATTGCAAATTGTGCTTTTGAAATGCATCATGAGAGGAAACCAAGCAGACATTTTCCATTTTTGGAGCACACTGCAGCACTCAGGGATACCTGCTCTTCCCTCTGCAGGGCTCCAGCCAGACCCATATCCAGGGAGCCCCTTCCTCAGCAACCTGCCCTGGGAGAACAGTGGGAGTAGGCTGCTTCCAAGGTTGTGTAAGGCTTTGTGTGCTTACAGTCTAGTGAAAATGATACATGCTGGGAGAAAAGGGTTTAAGCTTTAATATCCATTATCAAGTCAAACTTTGGATGTAACATAAGGTGTAGCCATTTCACCCCAGGAAGTTGTTCTGAGGTAGGATGTGTGCTTAAGGATGTTGTAGCTGTTGGAAGGGCTGGCAGTATGTAAATCTTCATAATTCAGAAGCTGGATGCTGCTCAGTTAGTAGGTATTTGTTCTCATTTCCTTCATCTCAGGCTGCTGGGATCTTAATTTCCTAAGGGGCAGAAGGTCAAGACCTTTAATCTGGAACTTTTCCCCATGAGGTCCTGGCTGTCTGCTGCTTCATTTGACTTCAGCAGGAAGTTAGGGCCTTGCACACTTCCAATCAGTCCTTGAAAAGCCTTCTCTTGCGTTTGCTCTTCAGTAAACCATACTTACGAAATTAATCCTCCTGGGATCAAAGGAGTGAGACCTATATTAGTGAAATATTTTATAAACTCATGTACCTTGTTTATGTAATCCTGTTCTCATTGAATCTGGTGACAATTTATCAGAGGGAGTAAGAATTGACCATTATTAACCTTGAAAAGATTCTCAAGCAACATGATACCAGACATTTCATTATTTTCAGTTACCTAGTGTCTGCTCCATGGTTTTTAGAGGCTTGTTTACACTGCTGTGGGCCTCATAAACAGATTGCCATTTACTGAAACCATTATTTTATGAATGAATGAAACTCATGATTTCCTGTAATAGCCAAGTGCACTAATAGAAGGGTCTGACTTTTATTAACTAAATTGTTGCTGAGCTGGCTGTGGGAGCCAGGAGCTCTCATCCTTCACTGTGGCATTCTGCATGCTTCATTCTTTCTAGCCATACATAGGACAGGCTCTTCAGTTTGGTTGGCAGTGTAAATCTTCCTTAATGGCTAATAATAGGCATTTATTTATTTCAGGTAACTATTCACCATTTAGAGTGTCACTGCCATCAAAACATCAGTCACTGTGTATCATTCCTATACTTAATTTAGTAATTCCACGTTTGGCTTAGAATTTAGGAATGAATTAAATTCAGTATTATTTCAATACCAGGTGATTTTTGTAGTACTTATTAAAACCTCTCGCATTAGAACTGTGGTGAACATGCACAGCAATCTATTATTACAAAAAAAAAAAAAAAAGCCAATGCAGTTCCGTATAAATACTTAATAAGGTAATATATCATAAAATGCTTTGGGTTGGGCGGGACCTTGAAGCTCATGCAGTTCCAACTAACAAGTCAGTCAGGACCTCAGGCTTCTCCAAATCCAGGGTAACCAGTTCTTCTGATAGCTTCCAGAGGGGACCTACATTGTCCCTGGTCTGTCTTTTATTCGCTACTTACCTATGGAATCCCTTCCTGTTATCCTTAACATCCCTAGCCAAGTTTAATTTTAAATGGGCCTTAACTTTCCTAACCTGGTCCCTAGCTTCCTGAACAACATCCCTGTACTCTTCCCAGGCTGCCTGTCCTTGCTTCCACCTTCTATAAGCCTCTTTTTTCCTTAGAAGTTTCCTCAGCAGCTCCTTATCCATCCAAGGAGGTCTCCTGGCCCTCCTGCTGCACTTCTTTCTAGTTGGGATGCAACACTCCTGAGCCTGTAGCAGGTGATCCTTAAATATCATCCAAGAGTCTTGGGCACCCCTGCCCTCTAGGGCTATATCTTATGGAACCTTACTCAGCAGGCTCCTGAAGAGGCCGGTCTGCTCTCTTGAAGTCCAGGGCAGTGAGCTTGCCTCATGCTCTTCTCACTGTCCTGAGGACCTCGAATTTGACCATCTCATGATCGCTGCATCCAAGGCTGCCCTGGAGCGTCAGATTTCCGATGAGCCCTTTCCTGTTGGTGAGAACGTGCTCAAGCATGGCACCTCTCCCTGTCGGCTCCTCTATTACTTGCAGAAAGAAGTTGTCTTCCACACAAAGGAAGTTGTCTTCCACACAAATCTTCCACTTAAATCTACTGTGACTGATATTTATTATTTCTGTAAAGGGCATGTTGAATTCTCATTTTACCATGGATAAACCAGTTTGTACATATAGAAAATATTATCATAATCACAGATATTGGGTTCCCCATAGTAAAAACAGTTTCAGTGTCTATCTTAGAGCATCATATTCAGGTTCATCTCAGCTTCATCATGTAAGAAACTAAAATATCCAGCAATTAACCATTCACCACAACCTATACTGTAAATGTCTTATTTGAAACCAATGATAATGAATGTACCTTAAAAGTGAAAACCACACCAATCAGCAGAACGTATCATTCAGTAACATTACCAATCCAGGATACTATACAGAAGACTCACTGCTAACTAGAATAGGTATCATTATCCTCCAATCTGTAACCAATACAGATTAGAAAGTACATTATAAAAATGCTGCATAGTAATTGAGAATATTTGCATGTTTACCATGTCACTTCCATGAGACAGAAGCATCTGACCCTGACTCACTATAACTAGATAATGAGGAGTATAATAAGAACATACTTGTTTGAAAAAATGGCTAATTTTGAGGTTGTTATTTCATCAGCTTGTGTTTTAGTATCAGAGAGATGTTCAGATATATGTTTTTTTGACGCCCTTTTTTTTTTTTTCTCTGAACACACTACTCCACAAAGGGGTCTCACAAGAGCAGAGCAGAGGAGCAGAATCGCTTTTCGTGACTGATGGTCATGTTTCTTTTGATGCAGCAAAACTTACAGTTGGCTTTCTGGGTTGCAAGTCAACATTGCAGCTATCCAACTGAGAATAAGTAGTAATCTCTGAATTACCAAAGTACAGTTCTGATAGGATTTTGTCCCATTTCATATCTTAGATTTGATTTTTTTTTTTTAATTTTGTTTTCCTTAGAGGGACCTCCTTTTCACTGCATGTTATTCTAGTCTTGGGTTCTCCAAACTATTCCTCAGTAACATTTCATTCCTTTCTTGGGTTTGGCACAGCCACAGTTAATATGATTATGCTTTGAAGAATGCTAATTCTAGGGAATAGCTACTTTGGCACCTGTTGGAACTTCCCTGATGGTGAGAAGGAGTCCAGTTCAGGGAGGGGTGGCACAGAATTAACACTTATTTTCAAAATCTCATCTGGTATTTTTGCTACTGCTACATTTAAATATGCCATCTGGTTCAGAGAAAACTCCCAACACAAGCCACATGTCTCAATGCAGAGGAAATCTTCAGGTATCAAGAATATGTACAGTGTAGCTAAAGAAAAGCTAAGTTCTTGAATATGAACCCAGCTCCTCACAGGTGAACAGGAAGCAAAGTGTTAAAAAAAATCCCAACTTTTTTGAATTGGGTTAATATAATGTTCTATATAAGTTTTTTCTCTTAAAACAATTCTCCATTCTTCAGCACTACATTTGTAGGCTTTTTTGCCATTCATAATCAAATGAATGAAAACTGTTTCTCTCACCAGGCTCCAGCCTTCCAACACTAAAGACGTTTATAAAGAGGTTCCAAATTTGTCTGATAAGAACTTCCACTACACAGTGCAAGAACATCCTTTCTATTCAAAGCTTTGATAACATACAAAACTAAGCACCACATGGGAGATATTGAGCACCTCCATCTCCTATAAGCTTCAATCAGAAAGGAGGGTACTCATCAACTCAGTAGACCCAAGAAAATGTTTTTGCATAAAAGAAAAATGAATTTTCCAGCACATTTAGTTCCAAGAGTGTCACAATAACTTTTCCTCCGATGGCATGAATCCTAGTCAAATTATGCCGTGATTATTCTATTTCAGTTCCTGCATTGAATATGAGGTTTAATTGCTCAAAAAGAAACACTTTCCTATTGAATGTAAAATAAAAAAAAAAAAAGAAAGAAAGGAGGATAATTTTTGGCTCATTGTATACTGCTGCTGTGAAGATGTAGGCTACCATTTTAGATGTCCAGCTTAGAGCAAAAAAAATTGGTTCCTGTCTTGATTGCAACCAGGAGGGATTAAATGCATTTAAGAAATTAAACTTTCCCTCCTATTCTTTTGAGTAAATGCTTTCTGTCTGTAATATATTAACTCTTTGGTAGTACCAGTTATACGTATAGAACAACACATTGCCATGGTTTAACCCCTCTTGGCAAGTAAGCCCAACACACCCACTCACTCACACACTCCCCACTGGTGAGATGAAGGAGAGAGGAGGAAGGGTGAAAGTTAAAAAAAAAAAAAAGTGGTTTGAGATAAAGACATCTTAATAAGGAAAGCAAAACCTGGACATGCAAACAAAGCAGAATAAGGAGTTAATTCATTACAGCAGGTGTTCAGACATCTCTAGGAAAGCAGACCACCATCATGTGTGATGGTTACTTGGAAAGACAAGCACCATCACTCTGAACATCCCCCACTTTCTTCTTCTTCTCCTAGCTTTCTATTCTCAGCATGACTTTATATGGTGTAGAATATCCCTTTGGTCAGCTGGTCAGCTATCCTGGCTGTTTCTCCTCCCAGTTTTTTGTGCGCCACAGCCCGCTCTCTTGTGCAGACATATGAGGAGCAGAAAAGATCTTGATTCTGATACAAACAACTGCTTAGCAATAACTAAAACATCCCTGAATTATCAACACTGTTTTGGGCACAAATCCAAAACATAGCCCATGCCAGCTATTATGAAGAAAATGAACACTATCCCAGGCAAAACCAACATACATTTGTAGCCAGGGTGACTCAACCTGGTTAGTGCATTATCTTGTGAATGGAAGGGTGGCAATGACCTGGGACTAAATGAACATCCATTATTCCTTCATAGTGAACAGAAAAATTTCTATTAATATGTGTTTAAAATAATAAAACACAAGTAGAAACTTTAATTAAGAGTCCTTATTATTACCTAAAGTATTTTGCCAGGTAAGTCTCAGCTGAACACTTGAGATTTCTTTGAAATGGCTTCTACAATATTTTGTTTATTGTGTTCAGAAATGGAAGAAACTACAGCAATGAAAAAGTTTTCATCAACTGTAACCATGTAGTTTTTATTATTATTATTGTTTGCCACTGAATAAAATAGAACCTACATGACTGAAACTCCCCAGACCTTTTCACTGTACAATGCAATTTGCAAATATCCATAATATTAACTAAAAAGTACCAACGTCCTCTTTGCTTCCTTATAGTAACTGTAAATAACATTAGTGCCTACAGTGGTGATGATGTTATATTTAAAGCTATTACTTAGGAATACCTTAGTAGTTTTCTATTTGGAATGTCTTCATTTTATTTTGCACTTTATTTGACATTCTCAAGCTTACTCCAGTCGAAATTTAGGCACGCGGATCTTCAATTAGCAGCTGATGCAGTTAATGGAAGTAAATAAGTATATAATATATACCAAAATGAGTTTGTTTGTTTTTTTGTTTAAAGTATGACTGACTACCCTGTGCTCCACTTCCTTTGTTTGATCTTCTTTGCATGTCAAGACAAATTCAAAACTAATCCTATTTAAATTCCTCCTCAATTACAAAACTTGTCTCCGGACTAACATGAAGCTGCCCAAAGGACTGTGCTTTGCATCTGACTACCCTTTCTGTAAGAGCTATATTATTTAGAACCTCAGAAATGCCAGATTCTAGGCCAGTGATTCCTAAAGCCTTAGGGCAAAGTCTATTGTCAAACCTCAAACTATATAATTTACTTTCACTGACTATTACGAAAATATAAATGGATGTTCTATAGTTGTATACACTGGATGGCGAGTACAGTCTGGGAAACCTTTTTGAGGGTTAGAATGACATATACAAAATTATTGTCTTTTCAGCTGGTCCATGATATATTTTCTAAGAGAAACAAAAGGTTCATAGCAAAGCAAGAGAACCAGGAGATGAGACACTTGTCAAGATGAAGGTAAAGGAAAAATAGAGTTAATAAAAAGCAAAAATGATGAAGAAAGTGTCACAGAACATGTCAAACTAAATGCAATTTAGATAGTATATTAAAGAAGTTGGGAAGAATTCATGAATTTCTCCTTACAAAAACTATTAAAACTACAGCCACCAATTTTACATTTATGAATTAAGTATTTCTTTAATTACACAAGTTGTTAAATTATGATGGAAACTGATTTATTTTTTTTAAATTTTCACACTTCTGGGTATATTTATTCTATCTTTTCATCCCTCCAAAGGAATAAAAACAGTCATTCTGTGAATATTTTTAGGAATTTTTATTCTGTGATTGTAATCAGCAACAAAAAAGAAGCTTTTCAAAAAAATATATGATATATGATTCTGAATGAATTTATTTATGTAAATATCTATTCAAGAGAGATTCGTTATTGAATTTATGATTACAGTAAGCGACCTTCATTTCTGCTACCATTCTTTACTTGAAGCAAAAGAAAACTTCAAGAGGCATCAGTGTTGGGAGAAAAACATTGATGAATTGCAGTACAAAATTTTTTTTTGTTTGTTTTTTATAAAGCTCCTCTTCATTTTCAGAAGTCCTCTGTTTGAATAGTAAAATGAGAAGATGGGACAGTGAAGATTGCATTGTATTGGTTTCTAAGTTATGCAAGATAAATAGCGATACGTGCCTGACACTGAAATCTATTCACACATGACCAGTTTGAAGTGGATATTAAGACTCTGCTGGATGAGTTGAATACAGACAGCGGCAACATAAACTTCCTTACAGACAATGAGGAGGAATGAGGGCTATCTGGGATTTCCTAGAAACTAAGATGATTATACAGAGCTACTCATGTGCAACACATTCCCTGATGCCTCAAAGCACCAGATGTGCTGTACACATGCATCACTGCTGGTCTATGTCTGCGCTTTAAAATTCACTCTCCTCACAACACACTGAATTTATCATATATGTGATGTACCAGGGTGTCGCACATGTACAAAAATATACCTGATTCTTTCTCAGCTGTCAGGCATGCTGTACAGGCACAAAAAAACTATGCAGCTTAGGTTTATTAACAACTGCTTCTAAGATGTAGTATATTCTCGATAAGCAACGTACTGTTAATCTAGTCACGTTGTCAAAAATTGGTCAGGATTTCTGTATGATGTGTGTGGCAGACCTGCTACTCAATAATCATGACTGGGGTTTTTTGGGATTTCCAAGCAATTGACAGAAGTCTTTATGAATTTTGTGGATTTCTTTTTTAAATGGAAAAAAAGGACATGACCAAAAAATAAGAGTTTGAGAATAGTCAGGGAATGACCTTCCCAAACTTCAAATGGAAGATCACATAAGTCTAATCAAATTTTCTTGTAATGATTTTTTTTTTTTGCTAAGTTGTTATGGAATCAAAAATGCAATGTTCATGGTTGTAAAATGCTGTATCCTCCGTGAACTAAACTCAAACACTTAAATATTTAAGGCAAGGTTGGATGGGGTTTTGAGCAAACATAGTCTAGTGGAATGTGCCCCTGCCCACAGCAGAGGGTTTGGAACTAGTTCATCCTTAAGGTCCCTTCCAAACCCAACCATTTCATGATCCTATAATAAACTATCACCCAGGTGTCTTATATTCACCCTGAGCAAATTTTATTCATTATGAATATGGCCTAAAAATTTGAGGGAATAAAGTTAAATGCGTCTTCATTCAGTTCACTAATGTGATCACTGCCTATTCTTAGCAGTATACAGTTCAACATTTTTAAATGTGTTTAAATAAATATCTGCATATATTTATATTTATTCGGGTCAACATATTTTTAGGACTTATATTTATGAATTTCAATTAGATTTGCTATGTAGAAAGGGGCTTTTCAATATCTGTTATTAGGCTCCAAAATGCTGAAAACCAGATCCTGTCAGAAGAATTAGGTATTTTAGGTTGTTGTGTTTAAGTCTCAAAATAAATAGATGCTTCATATTCCTGATCGTGTCTGTCAAGTTAGCTATCCTTACAAGCCTGGTGAATTCCATTTGAGAAGACCAGCTCTCTCCAGGCTCGACCAATTCAGCTATGATCCTTCCAGTTAAAATAAAATACAATCTGTTTTATGAGTGGCCCATGGAAATGACATTATTTTGTACTTTATAAAACCAAGATTTTGCCAGTCTTTCAATAAAAATATTCAATGCAAATTCTTCATAAAATAGTGGCAAATAGACTCTGTGATATACTTACAAGGAATATTCATGCTGCAAATACTTATTTTGTCATATTTGAGGAATTGGTCATTTTCCTGTAAGTGTTGAGAGAGGGTGTGTTCTTTGGGTTTTGTTGCTTTTTTGGAGGCCTGGGAATTAATATTTCTGTGGAGTCAAGATCATCATTAAACAATCTTATTATTTCTGAATGAAAAAACAATGGTGCAGGAGCAAGAAATTTCTGCATACAGGTGGTATGTTAGCGTGTATCGAGTATAATAGTAATCATTAGACTTACTTTTATATAAGCTTTGACACTGAACTTAAAAATACTGAATTATTTTTTCCTCTCCTGTACTCCATTTCCTTGCTTTTCCTGCCAAAATCCCTCAGAGTTGCCACAGAGATATCAGTGTCCTATAGCAATTATATTAGGAATGAAGACAACTCATTCAGACCACTGTAACTGAAATAATATTTAATGCTACCAGTCTTCAGCATTCTTTGATAACATTAACCTACAACATATCAGAAAGCCCCAGAATGATATTGCCATTATTCCTGTTCTAAACCAAAAATCATAGGCACAGAGTTTAAGGGAGGTACAGGGCTTCAAATGGACTTTTATCATGTAATAGGCTCTGAATAGCAATAACAAAACTTAAAAAATAATAATGAAAAATATGGAAATGCTGAAGTCAGCTCCCATTCTCCTCCAAGATCTTAATTAGGCACTGCCAGTGGGAATTCCAGTGTAAAAACAATCAGGTTAATATTGTTTTGATTAATAGATCAACAATCAAAAAGGCTTCGTAGCTCCGTGCTAATGTGTAAGCTAATAAGTAAGTTAATATTAATGTTGAAGTCATCAATCACCTAATATAATTAGCAGTTAAAACAAAAACACATGAAAACTAAAATTAAGTCATTTTTCCCTCTTAATCAATTTAATAAAAGCACCATTTACCCCTGAGGAAGAAGATAACTGAGTTGTTGCTCTAAATTGAATTCTGAAAACTAGTCTTGAACCACAGGTAGGATTACTTTTACTTCTTATTTTCCTTTTTAATAAATGAAGAAGATGCCAAGAACTTAACAATGAGGAAATTTTTTCCCTCTACAAAAAGAACTTTTTGAAGGGGGAAGTCCACCAACTGCTTTCTTCTTCCCTTCTTATCTATCTTCATAGATAAGTCTCTGTGTTTCAGTTTCAAGAGGGTTATTTGAAGTAGGGAAAGCACAAGAAAAATTATGAGGTGTCCAAACCAAACTTTATCACCATCTTAACCCAAAATATAACAGAACAGTATATGCGTCACCTAGAATAAAGCACTGGAACTTCTGAAGCATGAAATAGTCTATTAGTTCATCAGCATGCCACTTGTACACTAAAGAAAAGTAATGGCAGCTAGGCTGAGTTGGAAACT